>NW_019215267.1:0-18675 GCF_002532875.2 Varroa jacobsoni | reverse complement strand
TTCTAATATCAAGTAATTACTTTTTTTTTTAAATAAACAAATGAAATCTGACTATATCTGACTGTACTTCGTGACATATCAATAAAGTAACAGCTTTTATTAACAAAAAAAACCACTATGCGCTTTCAATGCTCTTACCAAAAATATCTCTGGCTGATTTACGAACAGACGCCCTTATTACCTGAATCCATAGCTATTACTGGTAGATGTTGTAAGTGCAAAAACCTAGACGTGTACCTCGCGTACGGCTTAGGCTCCTATTAGAGCAACCTTATGCACGACAGTTCAATCATTCTATAATTAGTAGAGGTAGAGAAATTAGTTAGATGGAGGAAAGTACTGACGATGCCCATGATTATCAAAAGCGCAGACGAAGGAATTCTACTAACAATCGTTTCAGGTCATCGCCCGAATGCTGGAACCTCGTATGAAGCTGTTCGGCAACGGAGTATCAGAGAACTTGATGATGCAAATGGCCGCATTCCTGTTGACGACGAAACGAGGGCCGATAAACATTTCAAAAAGCTGGGCAACCTCGAACGTTTTCCGTTATTGGATCTTTGCGAGATTCAACTTCAACAATTACATCACCACGAACAGGTCCAGCATCAGCAAGGGTCGTCGTCGCCGCACCAACATCGTCAAAGACAACAACAACAACAACAACAACCTTGTCCGCCTTCAGGATTCGCTTCGTGTAGTCTGGAGGCGGAGCAGGCTTCCGAGATAGACGAAGCACAACACAACAGTACACTCATTCTTAGCACCTCAGGCAATTGCGGCAACCATCTACTAGACGGCGCTCTTGCTAATGATGAAGTGCAACATCAACGTCTTTGTGCCAATCTAGCGGCGTCTTCGATACCAGCATCTTCAATGGGGTCAATACCTGCAGCCAGCGGTAATCTAGAATTTCGCATCGGTGAAAAGATTCTTGTGGCTGGATCAACGGGCTTTAGCCTTACAAGTGTGAATGCTGGAAATATTCCCGTAACAAGCGGTGGAATGTCTGAAGAGGTATCATGTACCGTGTGCGGGAAACCTTTTCAACATGTAGACAATCTCCGACAACATATGAATGCACATCTTGGAGTAAAGCCATATTCATGCCGACGCTGTCCCTTCAAGACAACTCATCGTGTTTACCTTTGGCGACACGAACGCCAGCACAACGCTGCTGGTGAAAGTGGCCGAGGCCTTATTTCGTGCGCGGTTTGTAGCACAATTTTCCTCTCCGACTATTCGAGAGCGCTCCACCAGCGCCGGTGTCAGGGAGGGCCTTCCGGCTCTGACAGAAAAAGGCCACACGATCTCGGTGAACCTAGCGGACGAAGCCACAATAAGGAGACCTGAATGATGAAACTGCAAATAGCTTTACACCTAATATATATATATATATATATTATGATCTCGAACCTGTCAATACTTCCTCCACCTTTGAGTTATTCTCTGAGCTGATTGCTGTTTAAAAAGGAAACGAATTATGCCCTTAAGTACTCGCGACAGACAAGAAACGTCCAAATAGTTCCACATAAACTTACCTGGATTGAAAATCTATCACATAAATGTATTACAGCAGGGGATATAGATGTGATAGGTTCAGTCCAAAGCTTAATTAAGCAGCTGATTATTTGCAGGACTTGTTGTTTGTGGGCGAGAGTGAAATTACAACGACTGCCAAACTGGAAACCCTTGTAATTTAGTAGTTCCGGTTTAATCTAATTTTAATGGATAGATGTTTTGCTTATTTAATCATGAACGCTTTCTTCATATATCGATGGTCAATACTTTACACCGGTGGGCAAAACCGCAGAACTACGCAATGTACAGAGACATTAGATACAAAGACAAGTAGCGAGATCTAGTCGTTCTATTTTCTCCCTAAGGAGAAGACATGTCAATCCCCCATGATCACTAAAGGGAAAAAGTTCCTGCTAATCGAGTTTTATATATATACCGAGTGCATTATCTGAGCAGATGTGTGATATTTCGAACTAGCTGGAACAAATAGCAACAAGGATCACTAAAAACAAAAAATGCTTTATAAGAAGCAGGCGCCATCTTGGTTGGTCAATGCTTACTAAATAAGCTATCGAACCCTAGTCATTTGACTACGTGACGAGTAGGCACTATATCATGTGTTTGGGTAACACTGCATTGAACTGTGGGGTATTTCTATAAATCGATGATGCTCATCATTAGCTGCGATTATTGAAGTACACGGGGGGTTGTCGTATATTGTCGAAAGCGAACAGCCGACGAAATTGGTGTAACTTCAAAGAGGGGCCATAAGATAGCACTAAGTCCTATTCAACTGTAATGCGTAGCGAAGGCACATAATTCATTTTGTGTTTAAGGTCTAGCTATGATGATATATTCGTGAATAAACAAACGGTAATCTTCTCACGATGGTGAACACTATTCAAAGAGCGCGCTTGTAACACCACATTGCTAACAGCCTCTTCTGGTGAATTTAGTAGTGTAGGCATAAAATTAAAAGCTTTGAGCAAAAAATCAGAAGGCAAGGGGCGAAAAAAATTAAAACAGAGAACCGAAGGTAGATTGTATTTGTGTATGGTGAAAGATTTCATCCGATTGGAATAAAGGCGCCATATTTCTAGTCCAATGGTGGTCTTATGGTCATAAAGGCATAAACATTTCATTGCGGAAAAAACAAGTGGTTTTGTGGAAGACCCAGAGAGATAAAAAAATAAATATATTAGTCGGAGTTAGCGATGAGGCTAGAAAGTCATGCTTGTTATTTCTTGTTTGAGTTAAAATAAATAAATAAACACACACACACACCCACACGCCCACACATGTTAAAGACACAATTTTTTTATCCATTTATTATCTGTGATTATATTATTAAGCATAAACTACTATATAGATATAAGTTTGAACCTGAATTTTTTTATTTATGGCAATTGGTTGAAGTGCTTAATGAAAAATAGTAACCAAAGTGCAATACATTGTTGTTCTAGAGCGTAAGTCAGAATATGAGCAGTAATGTTAAGTACTAAATATCAAAAACAAGAATTTCTCTCCAACTTGGCCAGCAAGTCCAAATTCGTGATTTGTAAATGTTAATTAACGATTCATGCCAAAGCAGGAACGGCCACTAAAGTTCGCCTGATTAGAACGATCCATGAAAAACTCATACTAATAGAGCGAAATATATTATAATAAAAATGGTCAATGCATTTTAAGTATTAATTCTGGCGAACTTACAATGGCAGTGTGTCCTAGAATTGACACTAAAATCGACCTCTTCTTCCAGGTTTCTGCCTTTAAAACGTTTCGACACGGCCAAAACAAGCAGGCTCTGTTTCGCAGAGCACGAATCATCTTCGCCTCGCTGTTGACGACTTCATTTAGCAGCATCTGTGGTTATCTAAGGCTATGATGGCTGTTGAGTCGCATAAGGCACACCAACGTCGATTGCCTTCATTCCCATTAACATGGGCCTACTCTATAATTGGCTGGCCGGCTGGCTACAGTTGCCTTCAGCTAGTTGCAACATCAGCGTTGGACCATCGTCGTAAACAGTTTTCATTTCCACAAGTTGTGGTATTGCGTTCTCAAGTTGCCTGCCGCTGGCACATATAGTAATGCGTCGTTGTTGTCGACGAGGTTACCGACGTAGTTGTTTCAACAGCCGGATCGCCTGATTGCCACCATACGTGAAGATGCAGCTTACGCCTGTGATTAAGCGCTTTTCATACTTCATAATACTGCCCGCTCGTTTATACCTCCAAACCGATCAATCTTTTTAGTGATTAACTTACCATCATTGATTGTTGACAGAAGCAGTAACTGATTTCTAGTGCTTTTTTGTCGCGTCTTTGTGTCTCTCCTACCTGTATGCTGTGCGTTGTGATTCTATGCGCAACAAAACATCAGGTTGCAGAAACACATCTCGATGAGGTTATCCTCTACCCATTGTCCTCTGCTCGTATGGTGATTTGAGCCTTTGATTGAATTTGCCGCGTGATCCGACTCTCCTGACTGACCGACTGATTACAATGCAAGCGTGTGCCGTGACTGCGTCGACTTTGTGCAAAGAGTGCTAGCTGCAGTGATACTTACTGATTATCACCTGGACTGACCTCGACAACAGAGTGAAATCGAGTGCACTAACAACAATCTCATCATGAACCAATGGGCACGACGGGGCAGCGGTATGGCTAAATTACTTCAACGGACTACTCTAAAACAGCGACTATCATTACAAAGGCGGGACGACTAGGTGTCTACATGGTACAGGATTAGAAACTAGTCTACCTTCTATCAACTATCCATTGTAGTTGTGTATCGATGATCGGTTGTCGTTTACGCTCTTACTAGTCGCTGGTCCTCAGGTAAACATAAGCCTACCTACCTGTCTGTGTGCAGGGTGCTTAGTGCCTGCTGTGTGTTGCTGCATGTGGCGCCATCTGGTGACTTCTCCTCTAACATTACTCTGTTTTTATACGTATTCTCTTGTGTTGTTGTTGTTGTTTTTCTTTTTCCCTTGCGTATCCCCATCCTTGTGTTTCTGTTTCATTTGGTGTCATCCGGCTTGGGTTCCTGTTATTGTTGTTGTTGTTGTTGTTGCGGTCTTAATTCGTCGTGGGCACTCGGCTGTCTTGCGGACCAACAACAATCGCGCACTCGGCACTCGCTGGGGACCACGGACGGCTCGGTCGATCGATGGATATCGACTCATCGGATGGCCGCCACCCCTTTCCCTTATCACGATCAACTCGGCAATTCCTAACCCAATAGGTCATGACGACCTGGTCAGCGCGGCAGACCTAGTTGGAGGCGGCAGTGCAGGCGATCTCGTCACTGGAGACCTAGTTTCGCCTGGCGATCTCATACCAGGCCATCATACCGGCGCTCTGATGTCGCCGGATGGAACCGTCGTAGCTGGGCCAGGCTCAGCAGGTGGCGCCGATCTCGCATCAGTCAACTCGTGTGCACCTTATCTCTACCGCTGTGTTCACTGCCCCTATCAAACAAACTACAAGCAGCGTCTGTTTGAGCACACTTCGACACATCTCGGCGTTAAACCGTATTCGTGTTCAATCTGCGGCTATAAATACTCGAAAATGTCGAATCTTCGACGGCACGTCCGAGAGGTGCACGAAGGCATAAAGCGACCAACACCCCGCAAAGACGGCGTTCGAAACAGCCCGGCTCAGAGTTCAAAGCTGGTGGATAAGGCCGCGCAGATGGCCTACCCTAGTAATCTGTTAAGTCTGCTTACGGCTTCGGCACCGAATGTACCAAAAGATTACCATCATAGCAAGGATAATTAGCAAAACGAAGATAATTAGAGGAAAAAAGAGAAAGGGGGAGAAATTGGTGTGGGCCAAAAGAGATGATGCACTGAGGCATTAGTGAGCGATATGTGGCAATAGGTCAGAAGTTTCATGTACTCAAACGAGACGCGTGACTTGATATGCATCCTTACTATGCAGCAAACGTGCATTTCAGTCCTCGTCGGATTCGTCCGTCTGTTAATCATACTACATCTTTTTTTACTAACTATCAAATTATACTAAACAGATTAGCAAGGTTGTATAGAGAAGCGCCCTCTTCAAAAACGATTTCAGTTAGAACAAGAAATGTAATCAGAAGGCCTCTTGATCATCGTCCTTACGTAATGACGATAATCTACTCATTTTTTCGTGGAATTATTTCCCAGCAAATTTGCGTGTACCACGCATAACAAAAAAAAAAAGAAATACAAAGGCGGAAACTATTTTACTTCGTTGTACTTAGGGGAAACATTAATGTTGAACTCTTGTGGTATTAAGCTTAGCCAGCCACTTTAGTCAACATCTTCCCACCAGTGTGTACATTCTATTTATTAATATATATATATATATATAATTTCTATACAGACATATATCGATTATTATACCGATAATATTATTGGATCTTAAGGAATAATGAGAAGAAAGGCCTGCTAGTCTTAGCTACGAAATGCGTAGTGCCCCTTTTGGGTCCACGCCTATGTCATTTTAAAATTCTAATTTATAATATAATAACAGTAATAATATTAAATTATATTATTAGTAGTATAATATTATATATATATATATATATGTATGTATATATATATATATATATATATATATACATATATATATGTATATATATATACCGCGTAGACTCGTAAGATGAGAACTGCTTCTTGGAAAGGTCTCGAAAAATCACAACGTTCATAACAATGCACCAGTTGAGCAATTATCGCGCTGCAAAAATCACCCCCCCATGAATCATAGCAAACGCGCGGCAGAGCCGCAGTTGTTTTTCGAGAAATATTGCTTCTGGAGAAAATTGAAACAAAGTACTTAAACATATATACATCATATAAAAAGTAGGTATTTATTCTTAATTTATAACGTAGACCTACGCGAGCTCTTCTCGTAAATAATCGGACAGATTGCAGACTGCTTACGAGACTCTCGACAAATTTTATCAGGGTGGCTATAGCTCATCATAACTTAGTCTCCATCATCCTTCTTTCTCATCACCATAAAACTTTGATTTATAAAAAAAAATCTATTGCTTTTATTCTGGTTTCTACTAGGTACGCTAAGTAAAAGTTGGTGTAGTATTTATTCGTTGATTCCTATAACTACAGCTTGGTGCCCAGAAACAGCAGATGCGTGTTGCGAAACACGCTAGCCGTGCTCAGCGCTCAATAATTAGGCGTTGTTTTTAAGAGCTTATTCAATGTGGGTAAGGACATTTTAGGAGTACAAGGAATACTTGTACCTTTGTTTGCATCGCAGTGCCTTCTAGTCGGCTAGTTTGTTAAACTAGGCCTCGACGACTCGTCGTCATGACTAACTGTGTTTTATAAAGCACATCCGCTGCCAGCTGAGGTTGAATCGAGAGCTTCAAGCCTAAACAATCGAAGTAACAAATCTGTACTGACAGCAAAGGCCAACACGTATAAGTAACGACACGGGCTGCTGATGTGCCTTATATGACGCTGCTATAGCAAAAGTACTTATTTTTTCAAGGTTGCCGCCTTTATAATAGAAGTGGAATAATGCATACATGGTATGCGTTACGAAAACAAGCGTTGATTTCTTGTTGGAAAAAAATATACATTTTGAATAGGTTAATTTTTTTAGTACAAGCTACGCAATTTAGCGCAGAAAGTGCTTTATATCTATACGTAACTTAATCTTGCAGACAACACCCAGGATACATTACATGCCGTAAAAAGGACACCGCCAAGTGCCAAGTATACAAAACGCAAATGCATCTATCCATTGATATTATTGGAAATGGAGATTAGACACGCTCTATTAGGAAAATGACTAGATCATAGCATCAAGTTAATAGAAAAACAAAAGCAAAACAGCTTTAGAATGTGTGTAGCTGCTGCCAAATCTGATGGTAAATGACGGAGTAACGCCAATTCATATTACTCTTATATCAACTCATATCTTAATCGTTCAGTCTCACCGAGGAATTGGTTTACTTACATACTAAGACAGAAAAAACCGCAGCTGTAGCGGCCACGATGTGATGAGTCATTAATGGTACAAATAAATATATATATATATACACGTATATATATATATATATGTGTGTGTATGACCATGGTAAACAAGGGCGCCCTCAGGTGCCCGGGAGAGCTTAGCCAACCGAATGAACACTGACCATAATCAAATATTATATATTTAGCAGAAGAAGTTTGGAGACGGCAGCAGCTTGGTTTTGTGTGAAATTATTAGTTAAAATAAATGAAACTATTTGCAAAAGACGCAAATATCACAAAATGGTGTCTTCAATTTTGGCCGATGAAGTCCCCAATGGAGGACGGAATCGGCTTGGTGTGAGCAACTAATTCTAGCACTAATGAAGCGTTGATTGCAAAAATGGAGACTGTTTGAAGGGCGGGTGCGGCGCCTTTCAGCACTTGCCATGGCACCATCTTAGAGCTGGCTTCAAATGAGTGGAAATGCAGCCAAATATATGTAGGGACATTACTCATGTGCCAAAGAAGTCAAGCGTAAGCACCAGCTGAATTGTATGCACTTAAAGACCATCAGTGGTCCGTTAGAACGCCGGTTAGTATCATTAAATACGTTGTGTGTACGTTTGATAGTGATGCATGGATCACTATTACTTAAGATTCATAGTGCTTCACTTTAACCGCCGCTTTAATCTTGGCTAGGCGTTGTTTTTTTTTTTTGAAAAACTATTGAAAAGCTCCATGTTTTATAAGATCATCTAGGATGAAGGCTAACACTGATCGACTTTGAATGCTGCTCACCGAATGTCGTTTTCTACGCATTGCTGAAGTTGTTCCAATACCATCAAGATGTCGCTGTGTGACAAAAATGGCGTGCAGTGAAATAATATATATTTTCTCTCTACAGTTCGATTGGCGTGTTGATTGATTTTTTTTTATAATGATGGTGTTGCTGCTGCTACTATGATTATAATTGCATTTTGGTTAACTGAATGGGGTGTCTCTCGTCTGCTCTAACCGCGGGCGCCCCTTTCAGAGGAAGCTGTGATTGCTGCGGTGACAACTTCTGGAAGTTCCTCTGCTGCAACGACGGGAAGTTCGTCGATCAGTCTCACTGGACTGGCCTTGCCAGCGTCGTCGGCTCGTAAAGGCTCTGCCCGCATCAAGAAAACGGACAAGGTGTTGAAAGCCGGTTCCACGAGCATTGCCGGTGCAAACGGGAGTAAAAATGTAGGATCTTCGGTCTGTGGACTAGGTTCCGCAGGAGAACGAAGTATGGGATCGATTCCTGGAGGAAATAAACCGATCACAAAAATTGAGCACCTCTGTACTCTGTGCCAATTCTCGACGCGGTGCTCGCTCGAACTCAACGATCACCTAAAACAGCATTTGAGCGATAGTGAGAGCACTCCGCAAAAGTGCACGTTCTGCACTCTCAAAGCGGAAAGCCTTGAGGCACTCTACGAACACGTCGGCAGAGAGCATCATCGGGAAAAGGAGTCTCTCACCCGAATGCTCACTGCATTCAAGTGCAGCCTATGTGGGTTACAGGCCAGCGATTATTCAACACTAAGCGGGCATTCGTGCGGAGATGATCTGATCGCATCTCCAGGCGCCGCTGGTTCGATCGGAAATGTCGCGCCGGCAGCCTCAAGCGGTACTATACTCGTCCCGCCGATCGGATTGGATCCATCAGAGCCTGTGCCGGCGTCTGGGGTCTACCCGAACCCCGACAATCACTCGACGGCGTTAAGTAGTGACACTACGGGAGGAACCGGAGGCAGTGGAACACAATACGCATGCGACTTCTGTCCTTACATTACGTTTAACGTTGGCAGCTTTCATCGGCACCGCAACAAGCATAAGTCAGCGCCGGCGATCAAATGCGTCTACTGTGGCCGTCCAATGATATCAAAATGCGCTTATGAAAGTCATGTTGCACGCCAGCACGTTGAATCGTTGCTCGGCACGATACGACAAAACATGGAGGGCCAATGTGTACGCTGCATGTTCTGTGACGAGCCCTGTGCACCAAAACAGCTTAACAAACATATCGACGTGGTCCATCAGAACGCTAAGAATTGCTTGCTCGACAGAAGTAAAGCGCAAAAGGTCTAATACGTTAAATAGGGGGGTTTACATAACAACCTTACAATACAACCTTAGATACGTTGTCTCCTAGGGACTAAGAACCGGAGTTGATGTTATCTGTCTGTGCGACCCGTTAAGTGTTAAAGTATTTAGAATTTAAACGAGGGCACGAATTTGATCTGCACCGATGAATCGGGAATTCTGAGGTGAACCGATGAATGTATGAATACAGTAATATATGGATGTGTGCTTGTATGAGAGGATGTGAGAACAAAACAAACGATGACGAGAACGCTGTCCGAACACAGGAAAAAAAAATGCTGAGCTTATTATGCTAAAAAGGTGAAAAATCAATCAATGAAACATATTGTTGCCTTGTTACGATGTTCAAAACAGATATGGACAATTACCGTGAATTAATAATTTTGTCTATTATGATGATGACCTGATGTATTGGTATTGGAATATCTTCGAATTGTTGGAACATAATCAATACGCCATATATACACACACACACACAGATGCAGACAAAAATACAGTTGTAATCAGCAATATTAATAACAATTATTATATATAGTTGTAATGCGCATAGCAAAAGTGACTTACTTTTAATGTTACTCTGAAGCAGCCGGCCGGCCGGCTGGCGGGCGGGCGGGCGGGCGGGCGGGCGGACGGGCGGGCGGGGAGGCGTCTAGTACATTATCCCAAGACAAGCATAGGAAGGCTTCTTTTCAATAGACGCCTATATTTCAGATTCGCGAGAAGAACACAACAAGGTTCCTAAGGAGTGCGCAAGAAGAAAAATTATAAAGTACGTTGGTAGAGCATTATCGGCTCGCACAAAATACATTGAATATGGATTCACTCGTTTGTCATAATACAATATACTAGCAAGGAAACAAAAAGTAGTAAGGAATCGAAGCCTTCGGCGACATACTCTTGTCCTGTACATTTTCAGGACCATGTAGTCATTTAGTCTTTTTGCGCCGCGGGAAATCCAGCACGGGATCGCTACCCACTAGGGCTTCGCGCTGGCAATCAGGTGAAGAGACAGGTCCCATATTTTTAACAGGTTGTACGAGACCTGGGTTATTTGCATTTCAACTGGGTACAAATGCTAATGAAGAGGGGTAGTTTAGATGCGAGAAAGAGATTGTGTTGCAGCTCAGTGACAACGCGCAACAGGCGCACGGCATAATAATGGAATTTGTGGGTTTTTTTTTGCCTGGTAGATTATCGCCGAGCAAATCGAGCGTAATTAATAAAGAGACCCTTATTTTTATCAGTTCTTCGAAAGCAGTTGCCCCTGCGTTTCGTAGTTCTTGAAACCGGGAACTTCGGCGGGAAAACTGTTCAGCTGCTACTGTATAGAATCTACCTAGAAACGTCGAAGACAATTGTTTAGGTGTAAATTACACAGTATCGAAGAACGAATGTATCCATATTAATATACGGGCTAAACACGAACCACGGCAGGAGCGAAAATGTGACGGTTATGCAAAACGTCATAGATAAATGACTAAAAGATTCTGTGAAACTTTCAGAAAATTAATAATTGTTAAATTAATAATAAACTTGTAATTATGCTGTAGCTGAAGTGGGGTGACTATTATAGGAAATATATTAACGGCTGTATTTTGTTTCGCTTTCCAACCCCCCTGCATTGTAAATAACAACAACAACAACAACAGTAATGGTCATTATGATGGTAGTGATGATATACGATCTGTCAATACGAAAAAAAAGCGAGTGAGAAGCAAAGATGAGGGGATGTTTGGCTTGTTTCAAGCAATCACGCTAATGACGGTAATTATAATGACGATAACAATAATAAAATAAAAAATCAAGACTATAAACGGAAGGTTTCCCGTGTGGTCTATATAAATACATGTATATATACATATATATATATATATACATATATATATATATATATATATATATATATATATTCCTGGACAAACGCAGCTACACGGATTTTGCTGCTCACATAATTTAGTGATATTAGTTTTGCTTTTCTAGGTAGACATCTTGAAAGCCTATCACCCCCCTGATCCTGCCCAGAGGAGAATGTCCTCAATATTTTTGAAGGCGTTCCTAGCGTTCATATTAAATTACAATCAGAAGATTAGAAATTATAAATTATAAGATCACTTGCTATGCATGCAAAATCTTAAACACTATATGTTTTATATATATACACATCGAACATATATATATGACGGTATACTACATATGCAGTGCAAAGCACAGCCAAATGAATGAGATTACACGTATTATTTCAGCGCTACGGTTGGCGGATAGCTGCAAAAGCAATTGCAGTGTCGTCAACGATGAATCGTACGTCGACGACACGGACAATCAAGTGATGTCTTCAGAGATTGTCGCCCTGGCGGCCGCGGCTGCTGCCTCTGCCCTGTGTTCACCTGCGTCATCGCAGACTGCCAACTCAGGCTTCAGTTCTATTGTGATCGGAACAGCCGGCAGCAATTCCGGCTCCTTCACGTGTCCCATATGTACGTTTTCGTGTGATAATATTTCTGTACTACGCTACCATGAAGGACTACATCACAGTGGAGGGCCTCGTCCATTTGCTTGCCACCTGTGCGATTATCGAGCGAAGGTTCGATCGCATTTGACTTCGCATCTCCGGACGCACACCGTGGATCGGCCATTCTCATGTCCGCACTGCGAGTTCACAGCGAAAAGACCTAATCATCTCAAGATGCATCTGGAAGTGAAGCATTCGTTAGCGTCAGCGGTGGATCCTGGCACGTCTTCACCATCGCCGCCCGTAGTATAAGTGCTCTTGGGGGCGCAACCCCCAGACAATCGGAAGGCTTCGAGCTCACTAAGCGGATGTTCCTTTATTTATTTAATTATATATAAATGGAGTCAGCAGTAACACAAAGATGGATATTGTTAGTTTTTATGAACAGAAAGTAGAAATACTGTCCGCCGTAGAGCTCTCTGCATAATTCCAAAGACAAGTCGTCCTCATTTTCGCTTTAGACGATAGATACCATTGCACTTGACGAGTCATCATCGTTGTCCATTACTTAATGTACCGTATATATATAAGGTAATAAATACTCAATGTCGAGGCTTGAGTGCAGACTAAATACAATTGAGCTTGAGAGTGTTGCCGTAACGCACTTGATAAAATTCGAAGGAGAACTTGAATCAATCCTTTAGTGGGACGATACCTTTGGTCTGCCTTACTCGTTTTGTTCGTGAATATAATTTGTCCATAGAAAAAAACAACTGCATAGCATTTTTCTGGTTAACGGAACGCTCAAGTCGTCATATGAATCCTTGGCAATTATTATTAAAAATTTCATAAGAGTTAAACGAAACCCATGACAGTCACCAGGCAAGATAGGTCCCGTGCTTAGTACTGTGGAGTTTTGTTCGTTGTTTGGTGTCGCTAGTGCCATAGTGTAGGAAGAATAGTGAATTTAACTACTGAGCATAATTGTTAGCATTTTGTCTAGTGAAATGTTAGCGTAACTCCGCTCGGAAATTGTTGCGCGATAAGTAATAATAACAACAAGAGACAGTAGGACATTTCTAAGATAACACCCATGCCACCATACTATGCATTGTTAACTAGATGAACCGGTCTCGTGCAAACAGAACACCACTGATTATGAAGAACTCAAACAAAAGTAGAACAACCAGAATAAACCGTGTGTATAAATAAGCCATGCGCATTGTTGCATTAATTAGTTGTTTTCGAATGTTTGCGTGTATTTATTACAGTGCTCATGTAGATTCACAAAGCAGTATTTCGAAAAACGACGACTGATTGCATGGAACTATCTGATCTAATTGTTAGCCTGTAACATCTTAAAAATCGGGGCTTTTCTTCTAATGTGTTTATAGTACAAGGTGTTTGGTATCAACATAAACATGTCTGCAGTCTAGACGTGATCAGAGCATCCTACATTTGTTGTCGTTCGATGGAGCTTTTCGAAAGGTTTTAGCATCGTTTGACAGTATGCAGCAAAACTCCCGACGACAACTTCGATATAACAACTTCGAGGTAAAACGAGACGCAATAGTGGCGCACATCTCCTCCAGAATTATCTACAGAACTCGACTAATTTTGCTTTTTCTTTCAGATTCTCTGTGTCGTTTGCATTCTGTCTGCTGCGAATGGCTGCGAGTGTATGAGGTGTGGTCCGAGTGCGTGACTAGCGCGTGGCATACGTGTGCCTCTATCTTCTATTCTTCATTTGATCATTTATTTATCGCTACGCTGATTATCGTTTAATTGTGGTATCTCTGTGTGTGCGTGTGTGTCTGACGTATAAACAGTGGCGTTCTGCGCACGTGTTTTCATCAGCGACGTGTCTATTGATTTAATGTTAGCGTATCAAAAGGGGCTTTATTATTGGTTGCAGACGGTGTGATAACACCGGCTGATTTCTGGCAGACGTCTAAATAACAATAACGCTTCGTTCGCTCATCTCACATTTAACGTACGGGCTTTTGTTGCGGTGGATATTTATACTAAATCTGTATAAAATACAACAATATTAACGTCCGCGAGCATTTTCTTCTATGTTCACTAAAATACCCAATGAGAAAAATAAGCTTGTAAAAAATAGTATTTTCGTCTTTCATCTCCAACAGCTTCGCTCCTTGCGTATTAGATCACTAACCCTCAATATCATTATACACAAGCTTGATAGCAAACAGAAGATGCCATTAGTGTATCCACATAGCAAATACTCTCCTATATGTTATAGTCATACTTTCATCAGACTTTCCAATTAAGTCCCCCCCAACGTTGCCGCCTGGATGAAAAAACGTATCACGCACAGACACACATGCGATGACAAAGTATAGTGCTAGGACGCACACCCGATTCCGCTATACGTCCAGCAATAGCTGAAAGCAACGCACAACAGTTTTCTGCTTGTTGCCGCAGTTGATACATTTTACCTGGAAATCAACGCATTACCGACGTTACTACGGCCGTCATGGCAAATGTCGCAAATCACATCTGCGCTCTTTATCATGGCGATGGTGACGGTGATGAGTCATCGGCGTTCTTGGGAGGTCGTTGGAAAGTTAACACCAAACGAATGGAGAACATTGCACTGAAGCGAGATAAAAAGATAGAAAGTCAATGCTTATTACTGCTTAATATTGAATGTGTGTTAGCTAGAGAGAGAGGGGGTAGGGAGGAGGGGGGGGGGTAGGAGGGCGTGCATGTACGACGTGCTGTTACGAATGTATGTATCGCGTCTTATTGGAATGTCCGCTTTGATTATCGCTTGCCTATTTTTTTTCAGTTTCTTTGCATGCAGGTGATGAATGAATAGTAGTTATTGCTTCCAACAAATAACAAACAAAGTAGCTAAAATGAGGTAAAAGTACGAAGCCGTGTGAATGAAACCGATGCGTGTGGCGTATGTGTGTCTATGCGGCCATCTCGTTTTGGAACATGACTCTTTTCAGGAATGGGAAGCGGGTCCGTAAAGGACGATAGGACAGCGCTGTCATCGTCGTCCTCTACAGCAACAGCAGCAGCTGCGACAACAGCGCCGATGGATGAAGACCCCCAACTTCGCAACATGACTTACGTTCAAGTTGGAGCACACGTGGCAATGTATCGAGGAGGCGGTTCCGGGTCGGACAGCTCACAGACGCTCTATGTCTGCACGCATGGGAATTGCAGCTTCCGCACACACTCGTATTCAACGAATTTGCGCAATCATCTAGCGGAACATTTCGGCGACCGTCCCTTTATTTGTGGAGACTGCGAATATCGCAGCGAGAGATTCGATTCGCTTCGCAAGCATTGTCGAGTCCATACAGGTAAGTTGTCTGAACAACAACAGCAACAACAACAACAACAATAACAAGGGATTAGTCGCATAGTATGTGCCTGTTGTAATGACAGAAAAAACATATAGTCAGATAGAATATTCTTTAGATGTTGAAGATTTCCGGGTCATTAAGTGAATCACCGTCGTCACTATGTAATAACACGATATTACTTTGATTTTTGACACGATCTATTTCCGCGACTGTTCCAGGCGAGCGACCCTACGCCTGTCCCGTCTGCGGCTATCGTTCCAAGACCAATTCGAATCTTCACGCTCACATTCGGACCAAGCACAACATGCCGTCGGGCAAAGCTGAACGAATGCCAAGCATCTGTGCACAGTACGACACAACAATAACAGCGACATCCGCTGTCTCTGCAAGCCACAACATGACCGCCGCGGGAACCGTTCTCAATCCGATTGTCACTGGAGGCGTCACCAGCAGCGTTGGAGTGCCAGGACCAATCAGCTTCGGCATTCCGAGCGTCGCTGCGGCTGCTGCTGCTGCCGGCTCTCCCAGCGCCGCGGTTAACGGAAACCGTGGCCACAACGCAAGCAGCAGCGGCGGTGAAGCCAGTGGATCGTCGCCCGAAAGCGGGCCCCGCTACCATGAAGTCCCTATTAGCCTGAACACTTTACCTATTCCGATGAGTCTATCATCGCTTTCCATTCCAAACTCATTCCATTTATCAGCAGGAGCGACACAGGAACCACCTATTGGCGGCCAACAGCAGCCCGAAGTCGCCCACCAGAAACATCATCGTCAGAGATCAGGCAGTAACGCCTCGCAGAAGGACTCGGCGGTACCAGATCGACAACCACTCGACTATTCGATGGGAGTGTTCGGGGTCAACAGGCCGAGCATGTAGAAAAGTAGGCCACGAGGGTCTTAAGCGTCAAATCAGCCGATTAGAATAATTGGACTTCGACTGGAAAATGGATCTCATCTTATGCCGATGAACACACTAGACGAAATATCATGCTCACACGTTTGAAGTACTAACGCGACTCTGGCGTTGTCACGCTGCTACGAACAACTAGCTTACTGAATAGTACTACCAATGGCTAGAGGTTTGATATAATAATATCTATATTTATACAATGCGAGTGCGAGAAAGAGCGCAAATCAAAAAGGAATATTGCACACTTCGACAAGTAACGCTTCTAAAACGCCCGCTAGGAACCTGGGAACAAATACACACAATTGCAATAGCAATATTATAAACACGGTAACCTGAATTGCCAAAGGCCACTTTAGTAACCATTATAATAGGGCAAAAAAAATAACTATATTTTAATGACGCAAGCCGGAAGCAGGGTATAAATATCGAGGAAGGTCCATTACTACAGCATTATGCTGCAATAAATAAAATTACACACACAAACACATAAAATATTCCAACGCATCGAAACATTCCCTAGGTAATGTTGAGTGTCGATAGGAGTTCGAGATAATTTATTTATAGAATAAGTTCAATTGTTCTGTTTATGTTCTGTAAGTTGCAATGGAGAAGACCTAAGTATCTTTGTAAAGAGCGCAGAGATCGGGGAGAATACGTTGCTATCTCTGTCTTTCGCTAGAACAAGTGATTACTTTATAAAGGCTTTAAAAACAGAGTGAGGTGTACGCCAAGCAAATTACGCAGCATTTGTACAACTGGCGACACGACTTTATGATGCTTTAACTTTATCATTCATTTAGCGCATATTAGTTTATATAGTGATCATGTCTGGTGATCATTGAGATCAGTATTGCGCATAGAATAGGCGGCAGAACAACTAGACAAAAGGAAAAAAGCAATGCCTGATATCGACCTGCTTAGAAAGCAAGAAGAAACTACGACACTACGCGCCATACGTTTCGTCCTTTGCTTCACTGATCAATTGGCTTAACACTGTTAGCGTCCCATAGTAAAAGTACACCCCTATTGGGGCTAAATCAGTTCACTATGAGTGTGGAAAAATGCCATACGGTCATATGTAAATGCGCTGGCACATTTGCAAGCTAAGCGTTTTGCTGCCAACAAAATATCGCTACCACACCCACTATTAAAGCTTCACCAACAGCTGTTATCACCAGAGTGTTATCCTAGAAGGTGTAAAATCTGTTTTTCCCGCACTCAAATTACTCTACACTAGATGGTAATGATAGTATCAATTGAGCTCAGGTGAGAACCATTTCAAAGGGGAAACATGTTCACCGAACCAAGAAGCTTATCAATGTGATCACTACAATGAAGATATAGCTTACTACTACAGCCGATCATCATCGCCGTCATTATCACCATCACCATAGTAATAATGATCATCATCATCACCGTCATAATCATCACAATAATAACGAAGCATGTTCATCGATAAAGCTATAAAAACTATGTAACGTTACTACTGTTATGTCTCAGGATGAACATTATACTGCACACATTCCATATTATTGTGTTTATGTTTATGATGAGTTGACGTGTTGTTTATGTTAATAACGAGTCGGGTGCATTGACGATTGTGTGCTCTTCTTGTTTTCTATTATTCTTATATTATTATTAAAACGTTGTATCTGTGTTTGTTTTCTCACCCTTCAATATTAAACCCTTTCAGATTGTATTTCTTCCGGCCAATTTAGCGGGGGCGCACTGCCTTCCACATTTCGAATTTACCAGACTGTCAATTCGTTTGTGACAACGCAATTCTTTTGATTCATTCCGTTAGTTGATAACAGCAGATCTTGCTGTTACATGATCTCATTTATGAAGTAACGTATTAAAAATACGATCTTGAGACCGAATGTGTTTCTTGCTGTGTCCGTGTGTTTATGTGCCATGTAGCTGCTATTGTTTACCCACTATTGACCCCCTCCAGACGATGCTATCTTCAAGGCGCCGCTATTTTCCATTGACAATGCAAGCGATGTGATCTTGTTGATTTCATTGACACATCCTATAGTTGCCAAGCGCAGCGTTCAATAATTCCATACTTGATCGTGGCATTCCATTGCATGCGATCTCCAATTCAGCACGTCCTGTATCCTGGTCTCTGTGTTTAATGGCCAGGATGTACGCTTTAACCCACTGAGCATTTTTATACTTGATTTTTTTTATCATCTGTCCCATCGTACGAACCTTGTATGTAGCTAATACTACAACCATTCAGGTGAAAACGTCTATTCTTCTCCGACACAGAGCAAGCGGACTATCGTCCGCTCGTAGGGACGAGGTTCTGATTAAGCTATAGCTAAAAGGCTTGGCAAGGTGAAAAGTACCT
>NW_019215266.1:0-18721 GCF_002532875.2 Varroa jacobsoni | reverse complement strand
TAGAGAGAGAGAGAGAGAGAGAGAGAGAGAGAGAGCACATTCCAATAGCTGTAGTTGTAAACCAAGCCGGTCATATAAGCAGGAAGTCAAAGTGCGACACAATCTTTCAAACGCGCACAATTTTATCAGAAAGAGCTACTCTATTTCATTCAGGTTAGATAGATTATATTGATCAGTGAAGCGATACAACAGCGTGGGAAATGATTAGCGAGCCGCGATGTGAGCGCAGGTTCCGAATTAGCTGAATGGGTAAGTATTGCACGCTATGGACATCGAGAAATCAGCACCCGAATAGAACAGATAATGAAGAGAAATTAAAGGAAAATTCCAGAAACATGTGCATCCATTATTCTCAGTTACTGCATACAGACTCTTATTTCATGTAGGTAAATAAGTTCGTCAACTGACAATGTGACAAACTGAAATCGTACGAAACGTACCGAACAAAGACGAATTTTATTTTAACCCTTAAAGATTGGCATACTTCCATTTGCGTCTCGTGCTATCTAGTGTTATTGTTTTTATCTCTATCACTAATCTACAAAACAGAATATCATTCTTGACGCTAATGATACACGTAGTGATCATTCGCAGTGGTATAAAATTATAAAAAACAACACCTGCACATGAATACACAACTACACTTGTTCTCTGGCATACTCCAGAGTTTCTAGCGAACCTGAACGCCTGCGTAATGGAAAGCATATATATAAGCATAGTGTTATGAAATAGTAATTTACCTACATGTATATAAAAGACGGAACAATGTACAATGCTGAAATAGGGAAGAGAAGGCGCGAAGTAATCGATGATACGTGCGTGGACTCCTCGACAAACGTTGCTTGCTATCTGGATGCTGGATTGGTTCGTATTATTGATGATAAAATAATAGACGGTAGCTATAACTGACACTTTATCTTTTTCTTTTACTTTTCAATACTTTGTATCGGCATTGAATTTACATGTTCTATGTCTTCATAAATCATCGCAGATATGTCCTTTGGCTTAAGACATGGCCTTAAAAAAGTTTTAGTTGCTTTAACTTTAGATTACCTGTATAGTAACTGAACACAAGTGGCGATTTTTGTACATTTTGTCGCTCTATTGTCGACCTATGTTGTCCTTATTTTGGCATTGTGAAATGCCTGGCGACCGAGATCGAATGATACATAAAATAAAATATGGTTATCTAAGACTGTCAGAGATATATATTGAAAATCGTTCATTTTCCTGGAAGTTCTAGTTAACTCTATTTCTTGCAGTAAAAATAATGACTCCGACAAAGAAGCAAATATACAATGAAATTCTTTTGTACGAAAGAGATTCTTGTAAGTTCAAACCTTGAATAATCTACGATCACAATCTCATTTCTCGCATTCGGGAACTACAATGCTTATCGATCCCTCTTCCACGAAGAAGCTTCTTAGCGAGATCTCCTAGAGCAAACAAAACTTCTTGAAGGTGATATTGAAGCCGTTGATTCTCTGTCCTCGCATATAAATGTTTTACAACACGATGCAAGTCTCGCACTTCACCACCGTAGTCTCTAGCCAGAATCGACTTATCAATATCTGAAGATGTCAAACAATCATTGTAAAGCTCAATTCAATTAAGCACTTTAATATCTACTTCCCTGTGCTATTATAAGCTCATCGGAAAACGTGCGGGATACTACTGACATCGTACTTTGGCTGAAATTATATGGATTTTAGGTAACAATCTTTTTCTCAGTGCGAATTAATTCGAGAAAATACAAGTTAGCAAAAGCATAAAAGCCTTATATACTAGTTACAAATCAGAAAACAGATGGAAACTTGAAAAAAAATTCCATAGTATAAAAACTTCTTACTCTATACACGTTTGTCTTACTTTTAAGAAGAGTTGCCAGTCCTTCGGCCGCCGCCAATCGAACCATATCACTTTCGTCCGATGTCATTAGAGCCACGATAATGTTAAGCGATTGATGAAATATTCGTTCAACGTTCAAGAGCCTTGCGATGACCTCGCCCAAAAGCGAACAGCCAAAAACACGTATCAGCTCCTCTTCATCACTGCAACACCCGAAAAGAACCTGCAAAAATATTCTACATGCTAATTATTTTGCAAAAATAATATACGGTAATATTGCCATTTTATACATTATTTTTAGCTCAGGAAAAACTATATTTTGTAGTACTTTTGTATTTTGTATGTACTGACAAAATATCTCTGTTTAAGGTTCGTAGCAAATAATCCACGCCGCATGTTATATGACCGCAAAATTTGTCTATTTGTGAAACAATAAATTTGTACACTTTTTAGGCAAATAGTCAAATTATGTTTTATGTTTGTGCTATCTCCTGTACCTCAATGAGTCGTTTTGAATAGACAGACATCATGTCGCCAAATGACGGTACACATCGAGCAAGACACTCGGCCAGAAGTACCCGAATTCGGTTATCCTTAGTTGACACACCGCTGAGTACATCAATAAGTACAGGAAGCTGCCGAGCTGTGTCCAATTCAACTAACTGCGCGAAGCATTGAACCGCTCCTAAGTAGATGTATGAATCCGACTCTTCCATACCCTGCCTATAGAGTTATCATGTAAAAAACAAAACGATTATTATAGACAAGCATGAACATCATATACACTTCTAACCGATTCTGTATTCGAGACAGTGTGATATGTTCATAATTCATTTGACCGTGAAATAGTGGGCTTATAACAAGAAATTGCTTACCGGCACAAGTTGACAATTGTATCAATATCTTTGACTGCTTCGCTGTTTCTGGCAGATAGCAGTTTCCGAAGCTGAATGAATCCGTGACCCCGTATAGCAATATCGGGACTGTGTAGTTCATGTTTGACGCTTCGGTAGATGCTAGTCGTCCCGTAGATGGAAGCCCTAATAACATATATTGAAAAAAACATTGAATTTGTTTAATAAACGCTACCTTATCAAATAGATTCCAAGCGGCTATTTTTTTTTTATAAATTTTGAGTCAGTTACATGGAAGAATTTGCCGTGTACGCAATTGTTGAAAACGTACTCAGTTCTTATTTCTTCTAGATTAAGCTCACGAGTGCAAAATATAAACGAAACTTACCTGTTTGACTTTTGGTTCTTCTGTATCCTTTGTGCTATCAGTTCTTCAAGCGTGGGCTCCCTCCAGTCAACAAGGTCTTCGTCAGGAGCCGAACTGTCTGCTTGATTCCACTCTATATTTAATAGTGCCTTAGTAGCGATGGGAGCAAATTTCCAGGAATGGAATGGCACTGGATCCTTAAAGCTTTTTACATTTCCTGCCACTTCAAGTTCATCGATAATTTTAACAAGCTCATTACACCGGTCAGTCAGGGGCCCGGAGATATCCTTTAGCAACTTTGAGGCAAGCTTAAGTCTACTAAGACCAGTCAAACTTAACTGATCACTATTTGACGTTAACGTTTCGAGCATACCAAGTATAAGGGTTAGGCTGTCGTCGTCATTGGTCGCGCTGGGTGTCAAACAGTACCTCTGAAGGTTCACTAGTGTGAATTCGGTCATCAGCTCGACATCCGCTTTTAAAGATTTTTGTACCAGAGGCTCGAACGCTGTGATGAGGGACGCTACGAAAACTCCGAAAAATATGCCCTTCTTTGGGGAAGCATCCTCCTTGAGCTGATCAAACTTACTAAGTAACACGAAAAAAAGCCTTGGTATAAGTCTAAACTGGGTTTTGCCAAGAGAAATAAACAACTCTACATAAGTATTGGCATTTAATTGAAACGCATTATCTGTCACATTGTCGTCATCGGTGGTCGTCAACTGCACACCCCCTAAAATTCAGCAAAATCGAAAAATGATTACTACTTACAGAATCGCATGTTTTTCTTACTAATTCTGGCAGTGATCTAGACTATTGATCGCTATTGTTAGCCATGCTAGCCCATGGGTAATTTATACAAAAAGGCCGAAAACTCAGGTTGTTAAATCTGCCATGACTCGGCGCGAAAACATGCTAGAGACCTGACCAAACGGAAATTGAGAATCAACGCTATAGTGTGCTTTGAGCCATTCATGTCATTCTTATGGTATTTTTACAGTAGTGCTCACCGTTATTGGCAAATGATGCGTTCACATGTGGGTGCATCTGGAATCGTATTTCGCTTGGATCGAAAATCCCAATCGCTATTAGTGGTCCTTCCTCTATCTTGTCAGTAAGTTTTGCGACCATCTCCGTCGCCTGCTGAGTCATACTGCTAGCCGACTTGTGGCTAAAAGCTGCCACTTTTAGGTACACTGGCATTAGTGTCGCAAAAGCTTCCAACAACACAGCATCGTGGGGCAGCAGATCGAGTGCGTTCGAAACGAATTCGAAATGCTGACGAAGTTCCTCAGAGGAAACTGCACCTAGTCCACGTAGAACGTCAACGAAGTTCTTGAAGCACTTGCAGAAAACGTGTTCAATAGCCAGATTCGAATTGCAAGCCAAAAGCGAGTTCAGCACAGCCACAATTAAACGAAATTGGGCTAGATCCTTGCAAATATACATAATACTACGCAGCTGGTCGCCGATATTCATGAAATAGCTTTCCTGATCTATAAACGATGGGCAGCGAGCCACGAGCAAGGCGAAATTCTCCATCCGCTTCCACTCAGCGATGTCTGCGCCTAAGGAATCACTGACTGCTGTCAACAGGTGCGCTAGTCCGTTCTTGCGTAGTAGAGCATTTGAAAGTCTGCTTGAGCACGCCTTACGTAACCACGCCGGATTTGCATGTGACAAGATCTCCAGGAGGCATTTGATCATAGCCGGTTGAAATACCGTTGCTAGCAGATTATCGAGCTTTGGAAGGAGGCCCATTCGATCAGACTTCATTTCTGCTACAACGCTCTCCACAGTAATAGTTTCATTTTCGTCCTTGATTTCAAGTCCATGTGTAAGCCACACGTATATAGATAGCTCGCGCCCCTCTAGACTCGTCTTTTTACAATTTTCGATGCTTACTTTTCGAATAGGAGCGTGACACAGTTGAAACATTGTAATCAGAATGTCAGCTAAGTGTTTTTCGTAGAGAAGAGATCCAAATTGGTGTATAGAAGCAAAGTACAATAATAGATTGATAGAGCCGACAAGCCGTCGATGTTCCTGTAAAGCTCTTACGGGTTCGCTTGCTGGGGTTTTCTGAAATTCATTTGGCAGAATTTGAATTCACTTAAGTTGACTTGGCTAGAGGTTTGCGATCAGGTAACATTAAATATCAATGTAATATAGAGGCTCATTGTTAGAGTGTAGCATAATATAATAA
This sequence comes from Varroa jacobsoni, assembly GCF_002532875.2. Taxonomy (NCBI): domain Eukaryota; kingdom Metazoa; phylum Arthropoda; class Arachnida; order Mesostigmata; family Varroidae; genus Varroa; species Varroa jacobsoni. The sequence goes on along the minus strand of NW_019215266.1, from coordinate 13,446 downwards.
TAGCCATTAATATGAAAGGGCAGATTTTTGTTAAGGTACAAAGACACAATTGATTAGTTTCGGCTACACACTGATTGACTAAGTAATTAGGTATTACAATATAAATGCATGGGTATACAGTATTCACAGAACGTTCTACTAAAAATCAATTCTGCATTGGGCCAGGTACATGTACTTGACGCCCTCTATCCGTGACATTGAGTTTACCTGAGTACTTCTCCATACTGCTGGGAGAAGATTTGGTCGAATACTGTAACCGACAAGAAAGTCAAACGTCTGTGATAAAGTTTTCCTCTGAGAGACGCTCAGTATCACTGACTCTTTTGAATCAGTGAAAGCTGTCCTGGATAGTTCGTCAAGTAGCAGACTAATATGTTGCACCTTACGCCATGATGGATCTGTGCTAATTGGTATCGGCCCGTCGCTGCTGTTTCAGAGTCACAAATTGAAAAATAAAGCCCGAAGATATCTTACTGCAAATTTATACTGAGAATAACCATAGATGCGCCTGCTTGGGATTCTGTTTACGCAATGTAAACATTTCACCTGCCTACTTTTTTATTTCCAGTCAACACCATCAACATTCTCTTCTTATTAACCACACATAAGATAGATACATATTCAAACATACTCATATTGTTTGGCACTCTAGTTACTATGTGTGCGAAGTGTATTGTTCTCACATGTGCTTCTGGATGGATTGACAATTTTCCCAGTCGTCATCCTTCAGCTTTTCCAACACGCCAAATAAACCATTCGCCAACATTATGCACCTCAATACACACAAACCGAGTACTTTTTGTGCAAATTAGATTTGGCATGTGAAATTTATTAAAGTGCTGCGAACCCTACGAAAAGCTGTCGGCTGTTTTAACACACACACACGCACTTGCCGAGAAGAAATATTTTGCTACACTTATATGCGCACTATCGTATATAACCTTTGATAGACGGATGTTCGTATTATAAATCGACTAGTTTACAGAAACAAATTTATCATTGCTTCTAGAAACGTTCAAAACAACCAACTCAGGCCTATCAGACCACTTCTGCGTTAAATACATTTAAAGGCGGCCGTTGTTAAATTTATACGACTGCTAAAGTTTTCTTCAACTTGAAGTCTAATGTGTGAGTTTAAAAAATTGCAACCTCTTGATTACATCGCACGATTACTTCATAGTAAACTACATTTATGTTAATTGGTGGAATAAATAATACTGTGTATTAAATCATTTTCTAGTCACCTACATCTACCGTGTAATATATGTTAACAACGGCCTAACTCGAAGCAGTAACCTTGGGTTTTCTCAGCCAGAGCCTTCTCAGCCAGTATGCACTATATTGTAAATTACATCAAAGTTGTTATCAAAAAGGCTCCACTCTGAAGGAGCACTAGCTATATGCGTTGCAGCGAATGAAATCGAACAGCGGCGCTCTTTACGAGCACTGGAGAACCACACAAGACCAGAATGTTATTTCTGTATCCCGTGTAGATCTTCTTTATTCCACCATATTGCAAATACCGGTGGCACTGCGACATTTAGACGAAACTGTTTATATGGACATGATACCCTTGCACCCATTGAGTAGTTGTTTTTGTACAAACTGTCTGTGAACCTCTAAATAAGTAGGTGCTGTGGTTTATGAATGTTTTATAAAATAGGTTGTCAGTTGGCGTTACATCACTGTCACATACTAAGTCGACTGTTTCAAAAATACAAGTGTCATTAGATGTTTTGATAGCAGAGAAAGTACTGCATGAGTTTGGTGTTTGCGGAAAGAAGAAAGTACTTGCCGTTTCGTATTCGTCTAGGTCGAATGAGCGAAAACCATCCGTGGTATCTTAATTTTGGAAGGCATCTAAGTGCTACCAGAAGCCATCATCTGTAAGATAGTGTCTGTAAATATTGCAGATCCGACGTCAGTTGGCAGCCATGTCGAATCGACACCTCAAACGGCTCGAGCAGCAAAATGATATCAAAGGAATCGTCATACCTCCCATTGACAAAAAGTTATCGAATGAAGACGATCTCGCTGCGAAGCCACAAAAAACAAGCATATTTCAACTGGTAAGTATTTGTGCTATACTATAAGAAGTATAATAGCGCTTATGATGGAATCGAAATCGACGGAAATAATCCTATGCACCTAAACTTGCACTGTTGATTTTTTTGCCTGCTTATCCGATTCCATATGCGAGTGCAACTCGGTGCTTAAAAAAAAGTGCTTAGGCGGTAAAAAGTTGGCAATTATTTCAGCCCCAGCCTCGTAAAGCTTATTGTCCAAAAACAAACTAACTCAGGTTGTCATCTGGCATGTTAATAACGTGTTTCGTATGGTAGGAAACATCAAGCCTACAACAATAGCCTACTTTTGTGTAACGGAAACGAAGGTGAATGCTTACTTTGCGAATCAGGCGTTTTTCAACTGTAGAAGACAAAGCATTTATATGTTATTTGTATCACGTAACGTTTTACTTCAGAAACGTCCCAAACTGCAGATAATCGATTTCGTTTGGTTCATGCTCAGTAAGATTGTCATTTGGTGTCAAAAATTACAATTAATTGCAAAGTTGCTATTTAAGATATATAAATCCATGGACCAGGGACGAAATTAATGTTTACCCTGTGAGGATGTAAGATTGATCTTGGCATAAAAAAGCGACAATACAGGTCATACATAGAACGTTCAAGTATTCATTATATGTAACTTACGAGCTGTAAATGAATACTGAACTTTGTTTTGATCACTATCTGATATAAAAAATAAGTTAATTACGAATGTTTATCGACGGCAGTCCTGGGTAGGATACTAGATTACCGTTTCTTCTTCCGCATATTTGTCGATGTTATACAGCAAGTACCATCGATCTACCAGTACTAAAGCTTCTTTTTGCAGACGCACAACAAAGTATAAAAGTATTGTGTCCACTGAAAAAACCGTATTAATAGCGAAGAGTAAAAGTATACCATTGACTACAATAACATGGGTAAGCTACTAACATTTGTAGGGCCATAGGTGTTATGAGCTTAATATGCAAAGCAAAAATCTTCGCCGTTTAAACCGCCGTTCATGATTCTCGTCTATTCTGTCTTCATTCTGGAAGTTGGCCAATGAATCAAACGGTGAGGATGACGAGGTCGAGGCAACCGCCTTGCTTGTTCCCCCATCCAGTAGTAAAGATGATAGTGACACTGATCGTAGTGACAAGGGCGGAGAACAGGGCAAGAGCCCCGACAGAACAGAACTTTACAGTACAGGCGGTGGCAAAGGGAAGAACCGCAAGAAGCGCAGGAACAGGAAGAATAAAAGCGGGTGCAAAACAGAAGAAGTGGCGAGAGTTGACGACAAACATGAACTTGAGAAGGAATTAAAGTGCGCCGAACATGTAAGTCGAAGCCAACGCCTAAGTTATCTTGTGTACAAATTATATTTTTATTACACCGAATACTTTTTGTGTGCTTGTAATTTTTTTCATGTCCGACAATTCTTTACTTCGGATAATAATTTGTGATCCGATGTAACAATTTATACTTTTTTGCTTGATCTTAAGCCTGAAGAGTCTCACGATTTTCGGCTCCGAAGCTTCCCGATACTTCCGAATACTGCGTACAAAGTGTACACGGTGAGAGTATAATACCAGAATCAATGTAACTGGACATTTTTTGTTCGGTCTTCTTTTACGCTTAAACAGCAAAGTCGGCCTGCTAAAAGTGACACCGCAGTGAGGGTCGATCATGTGTTGAAGTCGGCGCTCTCTTTTCACGTCAAGCGTCTTAATCCAGAGAGGGAACTTCGTCTTAAGTTTGGAGCTGCCGTGCTTCGCGAAGAACGTCATCAGCAACAGCCACAGTTGCCTCGAGGAGCTGGAAAGCGGCTCGTGTCTGGGGCAATGCGAAGTCTTCTAATTCCAGATGCAGGTAGGTCTTTCCTATGAATTTGCCTAAAAACAGTTAATCACATACTTTATCTTCGGTTACCTCTTCAATAGTTGATGCCCTTACCATTAATATTCTATGGCTTATTAGCTTCTAATTGCTTTTATATACCTAGAAAGAGGAGAAAGAAGAAAATTAGTAATGTGACATTGCAGATGTAAATACACATCCCGTAAATGAAATGCTTAAACCACACACTTTGACAGCCAGCATTGCTTGTAGTTTCTTTGCGTGGCGGGTACCTCGATAGGCTGGAAGATATCATAAAGATTTGAAACGCTTAACATACAACTTTTTTTTAATAAAGAGGTTTCTGTTGCATTTGCTCTGTTTGAGCAGAAGAGTGAGAACAGCAAAATAGTTATTCGTGTTAAAATAGAAACATGTCTTCTTTTGTTTCTTTTTCAGAATACTTAAGAGAGGGTATTCATATAACATTGTTATCTGTTTCTGCTGTTATTGTTTTTATCCTTATTTTTGTTGCTGCAGCGTATCACTTCCTTGTTATGCAGGGTAGAAAAATTGGAGGCATCGTGATGGAGCCTGTTCCAGATCGGGTGGGCTATTTCGAATACAAATTCTCCCCACACTATTGGCGTACGCAGGCAGAATTCATGCTTCTCGTGAATAGCTTCAATCAGGATGACATTTTAGGGATGCTACAAAGGTGCGTTTTTTATGAACAATATAAACGTCATAATAAGATTCATACGTTCAAACTATGGGAATCCTTGGTGGACTGGTTGCCATAACGGACATGTGTTTACGTACTATTCATAGTACCGGACGAAAGCCAGTTATTTTTAGAACAAAATAACAAACTCGTCGTGAAGAACAACATTCTGTCGTTTTTGAGCTAAGATCAACTATTATCCAATCCTCCCGTGTTGGATGAAGGCTATGTGCTACGTTATTAATAATTTCCAGGTAGTTTCCAGAGAATACTAGGATGATACTAGAAGATTATTAAATTAACTGGAAAAATCTATAAAATCTTTTATAGATTTTCCGGTTAATTAATAGACATCTTCCTATTATTTTAGTTCATTTTTAATAAAAATCCTTCCTAGTATTTTATTTTTAAGTTTATATTTCTACCGCACAACAATTTGTCTTTACTACACATAGGTTTTCAATGCACAAATTAATGGCATATTTAAAGAAAGAATATCGATATTGTCGTTTGGGTCATTTAAATAAGCTTCGAACTTTTTTCGCCGTTTTCCATCTTTTAATCCTTTTAACTATTTTGAGCCTTCGCGATTTTAGAACTCTCAGTCTCTTATTAGCGCACTGTTTAATTTCGTTGGAATTTTTTGTAGCGTATTTCAGTGATATTTTGACGAACTTGCTAGTATCGCTCGGCATACGGTTACTAGTAACAACATATTTGCAGATTAAAGGAGGAATATTTTGAAATAGACTAGTTTGTCCTAGATTTTTCCGGTGGATAGTGGTTATATTAAATAAACATGATCGTCAGGAATGACACGTCTAGTATATGCAAACGTTCATTGTAGAAACAGTCGTAGAAGTAATGCATAAAAACATTAATTAGGTGTGCTAACCTCAATACTGCCGGCAGAGGATATAACGGGTTTGGCATTAACCTTGTTCGTGCTCTTTTAATACGAATCGCTGTCTATTCTAGAATTAGCGATCACGTAGATACGTTACTTCAAGTAGCCACGATTTGTAGAACAAATGAAGAGAAAACTCCAGCTTCGAAATTCGTTGAGCAGGCAATCTTCGTCATGGAGAAAGCCTTTCATTCGGCATTCGATCTGAAGAGTGGGAACTGCCGACTAGACTATCGTGCGAAGCCAAACCGACCTTTATTTATTGCCCTCTTCCAGCATGCATACTATCTGTGTGAGTTCCCTTGCATCTAATTTTCAATTCAATTTTCTGTTCAAGCCAAAAACTCATAGCAACAATTTAATAGAACATGTCAGATACGCGTGCGTTTTTATAAAGGGTTGGTAAGCTAATAAAAACCCACATATTTGTATTAAGGTATATAAAGAAATATATTTATTATTGTATTTGCTATGCTATATCTAATCGCCCATTAAATATGTTGTAAATTTAGCTGAACGAGGTTGCCCTCAAACGGCGCTGGAGTTTTGCAAAGTATTGCTATCACTCGACCCTGAACACGACCCTTTGGCGGTTCTTCTAATCATCGACCACTATGCTTTGCGTGCCCAGGAGGACGAATGGCTAGTGCACTTCTTTGAGACGTTCCAAAGGGTGAATTTTGATCAAATTCCAAATTCAGTGACAGATTGACATCCATAAAATCATGCAGTGATTTACCGTAACTACGGGGCCAAACCTATCGGAAGATTTCCGAGTGCTTTAGGCAAAGTAATTTCTATGAATGTGCCATTGTTTTTACGTATCTTTCAGGCGGGCCGAAATTTAGACCAGTTCGTGAATTTTGCCTATTCGATCGCTTTATCACAGTTCCGTCTAAAACGGTACGATGAGGCCGATCGCCTACTCATCAAAGCTTTGACGAATTTTCCTCAAGTCCTGAAGGCTATCACGGATAAGAACTCGATTATAATGGATAAAAAGATAGCGAGTATCTTCGATAAACATTATCCGTACGATGTAACAGTTCATCTCTATGCCGAGAGGTAAACGACAAATCATTTTCTGTTAGCTGTTTCCATAAATCTGTTGAAAACAAGCAGCTAACAGCAGTCCAAGGATTGAATTTCAGGGTGTGCATATTAATATTTTCGAGTGTATCTACAGTCTTTCACAAATATCCGACTGGCAGAATGTCTGCATTATAGACTATTTTTATGATCTACAGAGGAAGTCGGTAATTTAATATCAACTTATGTATTACAATTTTCTTGTTTTTTTTTCACACAGATGCGCTTGGATGTATCGAGAACCGGAAATTCTGCGTTGGATGGAGCGAATAACCACTAAAATGGTGGACTCTGGAATACGCATTGCATCGGTTGATACGCCACATCGCCCACGACGCAATATTCTGCGTCACATCACGCAATCCCACGTGCCGGGCGTAACGATAATTGGACAATATCTGAGCAATATAGAAGATCGACAGCGTGAGTATGTCAGCAGTCTCAATACCGAAACTGCCTGTTAGATCACAGGGTCTGAACGTTTTCTTTGTATATCACAACTAAGATAATTTATTGGCAATGTAGCTTGAATATTGAACCATCACTAAAGACGACGATTAGAACATAAAAGTGATGTAAAACCATAAAACTAGGTTACTAGCTTAGGGTGGAACGTACTGACTTCGGATGTGGTTAATATTGGGTTGAGCATGCTAATCCGATAACGTGTATGATTTCTAAAGCGTCTATGCGATTGTGTCTGTAAGATATAGCTACTTTCTTTTTGCAACTACAGTCATGCGGGAATAGTCTAAAGATAAGACTATCCGTTAATATACAGTTCTAAACAGGTTACTCAGATCAACGGCAGCTTTCATTACAGAAGCCAACAACAGCGTTGTTGTCTTGTAAATAAGTGACAATAAACTTACACTAATGAATAATTTGTAACAAGGGCTCATAGAGAAGTAAATTTCTAGCTATGTCACAAGGTTATATTATGATATATTAATACTCGGGAAGTTTCATATTTGACGCTTTATTTTAATTTTAGCAATATACGACTTCGATCCATTTCCTCCGAAGGACGCTTATGGAGATTTATCACCTGAGTTGTTGTCTATCGCTCCGGATAACATGTTGTCGGAATCAACTCTCGCAAACTTTCTGAACTCACTCCATCCCTCTTGGGTGCGTAAACTATTTCGTAGAACAGTTGGAAACGGAGCTCAGAGGAAATGAGAGCATCTGGCATACTCTTTCTTGAAAATGCACTATAAAACCGTAGCCCTCAAGTACATTACCGTTGAGTAAAACAAGAAACACAGCTAACGTTTCTCCTTAAGCTGTGAATTTTATCTAATTCACTGTGTCTTTGTCTCTAAATCACTAATAGTGAAAGACACACAGAATTAATTCATAACGAATCTACCAAATAAATTTCTTTTCTCGTTAACTTGTTACTCCCTCTCACTCTACTTCTTTTAATTTTGATTTCAATACGCATTCAAATTTCAGACCGGTCAAGACGAAAATGGCGATAATAACGGAGCAAATAACGTAATGGAGGGCGTTTCCAACCTCGTTGACGCGGTCCTAAACCTCATGTCCAATATCACAGGGGGTAATGGACCACAACAGAATGACAACAATAATGAAGATAATAACGCTAATCGCAGAGCAGCGGTAGAACGAGGAGCTCAGGGCGGACCACCTGATCTGGAGCTAAACGAACGACCTGATCAGGACAATATTAACGGTGCTGGAGGAGAATCTGATGACCAGCAGCAATCAAGAGATGACCCGCCTCAGCGATAGCATTATCTTCTAACAAAATAGCATAAAAGGACGGTCATTGGTCCTAGTATAATGATATGAAGGATAAAGTTAGTTTTTAATGTTCGTTGGCTATGTTAAAGGTAACAGGGAGACTAAATTTTCGACCATTTGCCGACAGAATTTTGTTATGATAACGAGGAATGTTACCAGCTATAGTACTATGTGTTATTAATAATACAACGATATTCCTGCTGTTCATATGTTATGATGTAATGGTCAATGTAGTAAAATACAGCAAAATATTGACCGAGCAATTATTTTTATACAATAGAAGGAATTGACTGGCCCGAGAAAAGGAACGATGACTCAGTTGTAACTGTGTGTAATACTGAGATTAGCTATTCCACATTCTAACGTAAGTCTAATATATGATTTGCGAATGAGATTTTTTTGGTTGACGATTTGCTGTTAGATTACCATGTGAAAAATTACCACCTGTGCATTGCTAAATGTAGACAATTACATCGATGCCAGTGGCGAAACGCAATCACAACGGCATACACCAGAGAAGCAGGAATACGTTGCACTCAAAACAAACATGTAACCATTTTCGTCGGAGCCAAAAAATTTATTGTGGGTAATAGTACGAATTCAAAGGCTTGCCTGGTATTAAAAGGCTAGGCAGCTTGATCCACAGGAAGTTTGGCCAAAGAAATATACCGTAGCTTCCTGATTATTGTACTTCACTCTAGTGTGTTGCAGACATCAAAATAAGTTTATCAAAATAACGATTTTTGACGGTGTCTATGACGGGTATGGCCTCATTACGTTTAGGGGAGTACAGATTATAAAAATGGCTTGTTTACTTCGGCAATTATTAAAGACCTCACTGAAAAATCCGTCATTCAGTAGTTTGATGATCTGAGCTACAATTATTATATAATTGTGTTTAGTTAACAGGAAATACTTTTTAAGATTTGTTGTCTTTAAATATCCGGTTTATTTAATTCGAATTCATGTATATTTTGAAATATAGCGGGGGAACAACGTGGCAGACTATTGGCTTAAGTGATACTTGACTACGGTTCCAAAATATTAGATTAGAGTATCGCAGAAGATGCACATAGACAAAGAAAACTCCCAACTCAGGTTCAGCAAATCGAACGATAGACTGCCGTCCAAAAATGACAGTTCGTCAATTTTCCCATATAAAATTTCAGACGAAGACCGCGTGTAGCATGAACAAGAATAAACCATATAAATTCGTTGAACAAGACCATTTTTTCATCAAGTTTTTTTCTGATGTTTGATTGGTTAATGATTATTGGTTAAAAACATCAGCTCGAGACAGATCATTCAATATTGATCATAGAAGCTACTCGATGATGACAGTTGTGGATAAATTCTTACCAGCGTTTCATAGCGTTGTTTATGGATTCCTTATACAAAATATGCTGTCAGCCTCGTATGGATGTTCAATTATGTCATTCAGATTCATCTTAGGGCCCTATCTATCCAAATGTTCAGAAGGGGGCTTCAAGTGTTTTGAAGTATAAAACGCAGTTTAATCCCAACTAGATCAGATTATTAGATAAAATGACGCATTTTTCGACAACTCGTAACTTTGTTGAGAAATACATTTTCTAATATATATAAACTTATTTAAACGGGTAAATTATATACCTCTAATTATTAGCGTCTTATATTTCAGAGATTTGTTGTTCAGTTAAATATTTACTTCATTCACGAGTTTCCACGTCAAAAGCCATACATCCATTGTGTTTGAAGATGTTGCATAGGATGCGTCCCTGCACGCACCTTCATTCATACCCATCTACAAGTAGATATATACAATAAATTAATCAACATTCCTCTACAACATGATGTCACTTTGCACAACGAGGCAGACTAGTAATTTCTTATATTTCAGTTGAAGCCTGCCTTTCAGTTCAGATTCACTTCCTGATTTTTATTCACACCATTTCTTTACTTTTCGAGCTTTTTACGTATCTCCAGTATATGAATGACATCAAATACATTCTATTACATATTTTTTTCCTAGTTTCTTTTTAAAATACCGTACTAATTGTAAATACATTTTTACATTTAATTCATAGATTGTAACTTCTGTTCCTCCCGAACCATGTATGTTAATGTTTATAACTGTGCACACCTAGATATTACCTCCTATTCTTTATGTCTTTATTCCTCCCCTATCTCTCTTCATGTATATGATACTGTAGTATCCACTCACCCACTAGTAATCCTTTCAAAGATAATGTTCTGCCCGATGAAGCTCTCAGGGTATATTTCTACCTACCTTTGGCTGTATATTGCTTAGGACAATACACCTGTAAAAGTATCGCTTAAGTCAAAAATATTTCACGCCATAAATCGTATCCCAGCTCTCCCAGTTTTGCTAGGTTGAAATATAGGCACTTCGTTTTATGCGGGCAAGTGCCAGCCATCTGAATATGGTTTCACCAGATCCTTGTTTGTTTTCGTTCTTTTCGTATACATTAAGTGCGCAAAGTAATCCGGTAAACCAATACGACCTCGTTGACTTCATGATGGAAGGACTGGAGGATGCATAATTCCGTTGACGCGGCGATAAAATGGAGTACCTGAAAAACTCAATAAAAACAACGCTGGCCTTTTTTGTCTTCTGACAGAGCAACTGTTGCATAGGTTTATTTACAATCAAGAGACAATAATGCGCCTCGACCATTAATGGTTATGTTAGAGCGGTCGAAACTACCTAATTGTTTTTGTGGTGCTTTTTATAAATGGCTATCATATTCTCGTCGTCATCGTCATAGTCACCGTTATTTTGCTCATGTCACTGGTTGAACTTTTGCGAAATGTATAGTATCCGCGTTGTCTCTATGATTACCATTATTACACCCACCTTCGAATATATTTCTTGGTCACAAAGATTTGTCCTCGATGAAAACAGCACAACAACCCTACCGTTTCGAAGAACATGTTGCACGCTCAATCCAGATAAAAAACAACTTCCAAGCAAAGAGCCCACGTTGGAATCGACAGTTTTCGACACATTCGTGTCATTTGGTTGCAAACAAAAGTATCGTCACCGCCAATACTCAGGTCCAGCGCAATAAAAAGGCGAGGTCTTGCTCCGCGTCTACTTTCTCTCTAACGAGATGAATCTAGTTATTGAAGAGATTTTGTAGGTGCCTCTTTTCACTTTCGATGAATTTCGTATAACGATGCCGATCGTAGGTTTAACAAAATTAATAACCGTTATTATCAGTTGCTAAGTTATGAAAATTCTGTATGTGTCGACATTTTTATTGTTCTCTATATATAGCTTTGATATATCACGGTTTATACCTATAAGCAGGAAAGTGTAATCCAATTAACGTAATTTTAAAATTCCGTTTAGAAACAGGTGCAACTAAACTTTTACGAAAGTATTCAACATTACTGTGGAATGCTCATGCTCCCTTAAAGTCTTTAGATAAAAGCTAAGCAAGTAGGTGGCAAAAAGCACAATTTACTAAATTTTCGTTACACTTAATGATAGTTAATTTTACCCTTTGATTCCACCGTTGGACGATTTGATTAATGTACAGATAAGCTGTTGTTGTTGTATTCTCCGTAGGAATGCGGTTAAATGAACCATCTTTTTGAAATGTACCTTCTTATCTGTATGAGCGAGTGAGAGGGAAGTTAAGCGATAGATTACTATCAAAATGGCTCGAATAATACTACTGTTGTTGTTGGAATCTAGTTCATATCTTCATATTGCGATATATTATTATTATTAACTATGTAATTGTCAGACTTTCTTTGCCGTACCTCCGTAAGGATCGGTTATAGAGACTGAATAGCACACCCTGTGACAAACTAACCCGCTCTCACGTTATCGATCGATAATATAGGACAGAATCTTGTGCATTGACGCTAGTTGTATCAACCTTTCAATTTAATGTTTTCTGGTGGGGAGGCCACCACGTGGAATAGCGTATGTAGTTTGTAATTACATACCCCGGAGAAAGAAACCATTCGGTTAACAACAATTTCTACGTATAAAATAGCCCTGTTCCATTTAGAAATGAATTCTCGATTCTACAAAAAGCAATAATTTCAGGACAAATTTCTCCACGAGATTTTTACTATCTGGGTGGCGTAATCTAGGGTTTGTTTTCCATTATGGTAACAACTTACACGACCAGTTTCATACCATGTTAGTGAATCTGAATATGTTTTGCCCATTATCTTATTTATTGCGCTGTTCCAATTCGAAGTCGCAGTCCTGGCCAAGAGACCGGTGAATTTTCTGGTATTCTGAAGAAGATCAACTTGTTATTGCTAATCCATCATGTTTCCGACTGAGGACCAATTGCTCAAATCGACGACCCTCATTATAAGAATCGTACTCGTCCCTTTTAGCTTCTGTTACCATTTCGTAAATAAGTAATAATAATTATAACAATAGTAGTAGAAGCAGTTATTGTAGCACTATCATACAAGTACACACTGTGATGGTAACCAATACATGGGTAGGCTTCACGCTTTCTGTTAGTGGAGAAAGAGTAAAATAATTCGTGTATGAACTATAATAATAGCAATGAAGATATTAACTTGAATGAATGAACCAGCCATGAACAAAACATGGAGGAAAATTTCTCCAGAAACTCAATTCCATGTTGATATATTGTTATTATGGTACTTCGTAATAATAATCATCCCGTCATGCTTGCTGTATACGTACTCGTTCATATATACACATAAGAATATATGTAGATATATTCTTATGTGTATGTTGTTATAACCAAGATCATTTCGCTAAGTTGATAACTTAAAAGCGATCGGCTACACGCACAAACTGCGCAACGTGAACCGTTTATTTGTTTTCATTCTCTGCGTCGTATGTTTATAAACTTCTCGTTTTTAACAACAGAATAGTTACGCATATTGTGGAAACAATACTAATTTTTGTATTAATAATTATAATAATATAGTACAAAGAAATTTTTCTTATGTCATCATTCTGTCTAGGCCCGATGGAGCTGACCTGTCATATTCTGGTCGAGCCACCAACAGTACAGTATTATATGTATGCACAATATATACAAAATTATCTACTACATTAT
>NW_019215265.1:0-18721 GCF_002532875.2 Varroa jacobsoni | reverse complement strand
GTTTTAATTACTTCTGATTTAAATAATTAATAAAGACAGCATCGTGAATGTGTCTGCTTTTGTTTGAGTGTCTGGACTGATCATACGTGCGCTTTCATGCGTGTTCTTATTATATCATTATTATAGTAAACGCGTATGAAGAAAAAGGCGGAAAAGGTATAAATTTACAAATTTACAAAAGTATAGATAATCATAGATATTTTGATTATCTGATTTCTCTCATTCATCGTGATTATCATCGTTCATCCATTATGTCCATTTATGGATTTGTTTTTTTCTACCTTATATATATATATATATATATATATATATATATATATATACTTGAGTACCATTGTTGATTTTGTTCTTCTTCCGCTCGTCGGTATTATGGTTCTATTTGTCATCCTATCATCAGAATCCTTTTGTTCTTGCGGTTCTTTTCAATCTCTTGGCAGAAGAAGCTTTCCTCCTCTTCCTTGTTTTTGTTTTTTATCCTTTTTGTCTATTGCACGTGCAAGTGGTGCTTGATATTACTATTATACATATAACAATTGTAGTAATTCATTGTTATTTATAATAATAATAATAATAATAGATACATCGTAGCAATACACTTTGCAGCGGCCATGCGCAGGCCAGATTGCGGATGAAGATATATGTGGTGGTGGTGTGCTACATGTATGTATGTACGTACGTACGCTAATATGCATGTATATATATACTAATATATATAGTGTACACATATAGCCATTGCATTTTGTCTGTGTACGAATATATGTGTCTGCACTGAATCGTCATTTGCACAATATATAATTATAATAGTAACGAGCTGGCCGAGCAGCCTCTGCTGTTGATCAGTGGTGCTCTATGTCGCGAGTTTCGCGTGCTGAGAAACGGTCATCGTAAGGCCTATATGGCTGACTGACTGACTTTTGATAATTCCCTATTAAAAGTGGATAGATAGTATCATAGTTACGATGACGGTGCCAATGCACATACTGAAAGGTTTTTTGTCTCTCTTTTTTTACATAGTCAGAAGGGAAATCAGTGTTCCACCCTTTCCTGTATAATGGACTGCCTCGCCTTTGGGCGTAACGATAATTGTTGGATACAAACTTTAATGGACGTTGATTATTTGTATATAGTAGTCGACATTAAAGCTATTAATTCATGTTGACGTTCGCTATCTTGACAAGCCGTTTTCCGTCCCCATCGACAATGGACCTGTCCGCTATCTAACACCAGACGGCTTTTAGCACTTCTGAATTATCAATGGTCCACTCTGAAGCCGTATCCTAAGATGTTGCTCGCTGCCGCTGTTGCAGTCGTGACGAAATTTACGGATAGGGTTTGACAGAGATGTCTTCTCGAGAGCTGGGATGCCCCTATAGAAGCGTATATATATATATATAGATCGCTAGTGCGTTACGGAGGGTTTGACGCCATGCATATCCATACCGTACGGAATAATGCGGGGCTAGGTGAAGGACGTTCATGTTTAAGAGGTTATCGAATTTTAAGGTTGAGTTGTAATTACCGTAGGCATCACATCCGAGTAACTAGTTAACCCGTGCACGTTAACTCCAACATTACTACCGAGCATATCAACGCCTAGCAAACTGCCAGGAGAGGTTGTCTGATGATATGAGTGAGATACGGATGTGTTGACGTGCAACGTCGGGCCTCCTAAGGCGCCCGAACGTCCTTCTTTTTTTAGTTTCTGTTTCAGGTGCACTTTCGCGTGGCGCTTCTTCTCGTCGGAGCGAGCGAATTTACGACCGCACACCTCGCACGAGAAGGGCTTTTCGCCTATAATCACGACAATTCGAAACGAAAGTTGCCACAACGAAAACAATTGTTATTAGCATGATTCATTATTTGCAATAGTAACATTTTACGAAATAGGGTAAGATATCATCTATCTGCCGATCCAGATGTTTCGAATATAAGTTTACTGCACGGCCTATGTGTTACAATGTAGGTATCATATCGGATGACTTGATACAGTTATTGATGCTGCTGCTGCCGCTACTGATCTTTCTTTTCACTGACCTGTGTGGGTCCTGATGTGGGTAGTAAGGTGATCAGAACGACTGAACGAGCGCATGCATATACGACATTGGAACGGCTTCTGTCCTGTGTGGATTCGGATATGACGTGTCAGTTCGTCCGAACGAGAGAATCGTCTGTCACAACCCTCAATCGGACAAGCGCAGGGCCGTTCGTGAACTGGCGTTTTGGATGGTCGATTTGGATACTTGCGCGGCTTCACCTACATTTCAGCAGAACGAATCAGAAAAGTACAAATAAGCATCACACGCGTCGATCTTTTCTCCTCAACTCTCATATACAGCACTCGAATGGCACATCAAATCAATGAAAGCATAAGAGATAGATTCAGTATGTATATGAGGTTCTGGCCTCTCTTGAATATCAGTTTGCTCTCAGGTTGGGTAGGAGAGCCTGGGTGCCTAAATGCTCTTGAAAAATATATGTCCGTTATGTAAATGGAAAAAGGCCTCACAATAACATGATCGGTTAATTAATAATAATGATGTCTCATTCTGGTCAAACCTTCATTCTATAATCATTCGTATGCAATGGCGGTGGAAGCCGGTTCTATGGATAGCACATTATTAGAGAAATATGTGTGGAAACAATTATGAGTAGTTTAGATATCACAGATAGGTTAATTGATAGGCTCTTACGGGCACAAGCTTGAGCGGTGTGGGACTGTTCTGGTAGGCTTGACTGAGGATCTCATGGCCTTTGCTCGTTGCCTGATTGTACTCTGCTAATGTAGCTACCCCTGATGAACTTCGAGATCCGCCGTTGCTAGACGCGCTAGCGTTGGAAGTGTCATCTAGACTTCCTTGCGTCTGTAAGCCGCTAGAATAGTCTGGTTCTTGTTTTGGGACCACCACCTAATTTATAGAGATCAAACAAGCAAAATCCAACGTCATCGTGCAATTTCGTAAGATACCGTTTTAAAAATAAGGTTTGTAATGTTTTACGATAAAGCTAGAAACATTACGCGTATTAGCAATCAATCGTAGGGTAAAAGCGTAGTAGCTTTCGGAGCCATTTGCTCGTTTGATTCCTTCTCAAATGTCCCCCCAGTAGAAACCAAACACTTCTCCATCGTGAAAATCAAAAATTGTCGGGTACATCCTAGAGCGCCCCCAACGGCACTCCACCATAATGGAGTCTAAAGCGCACAATTTCGACATACTCATCTTTCGTTTGTTAGCTAAATACATCGTTGTTATTGCTGATGACTAGCAGCTACAACGAAGACTGGACGATTGACGCTTTCTAACTTCTTTGTGATGACATTATTTATATATATATTATATTTTTCATGCTCTTATGAAGCTTCCACCATGAACTTGATTACTTACCGGGGGCCCGCTCACAGTAACAGCCTGTAGAGTATATGAGAGATCGGACGATGTGGTCGTGGGCGGTGAATAGTTGGTCCACTGGTAGGTCTTTGTTGTTGTGGTTGACCCATTGCTGAGATTATTCGTGGTACAACTGGCGATTCCCGGCGTTCGGAACGTCAGCTCCTGAAGGCTGGCCGGATCAAGCGGCGCAAGTGATCCGACAACATCGGTTGCTGGGGGCGGACTTGTGCCAGTGAGTCCGACCGCCGTTGGTAAGCTCCCGCCGATCGTTGCAGTTGCATAGGTCGGCTTTCCACCAGACAGCATAAACGAAGCATCGAAATGCTGTGACGCAAATTGCTGGCCACCGACGACACCGACTAGCGAGTCGCTTGTCTCCGTCGGTCCATTTTGGGTGGACGAGGTTTGTCCGACGACTGCTACGAACGCCGACTCGTGAGGACCAGACACCGGCGGCACTTGGGGTACTACCGACATAACCGTCACTCCACCATCAGCTTCCTGGCCGGCGTACGGTGAATGTGTTGATGGAGGGGTGGCGCAGGCAACTTGTTGCTGTTGTTGCTGTTGTTGTTGTTGTTGCTGCTGCTGCTGCTGCTGTTGTTGCTGCTGCTGCTGCTGGGTAAATTGTTGTTGCTGTTGCTGTTGCTGTTGTGAAGATGTTGTTGTGACGTCCGTTGGGACGACGGTGCTGAGGGATGGCAATGGGAGGCTGCCCGTAGGGTGCTGCTGGAGCAGGTTGAGGTTGAGCAGAGGGGAAAATTTGTCTTGGCTGGGAAATGTCGGGCTTGACGACACCGTCGTGGTAGACCAGAGCACCGGTGCCGGAGAAGTGCTCGCGGGCGAGCTCGCGTTTGTATATTGTTGAGTTCCACTTGCTGTTCCTGTAGCTCGAGGGCCAGGTGTGGAGTAGCGGGTTTGTTGCTGCTGCTGGGTAGGCGAGGAGGTGGCTGCTGGACTAATCTGAGGAGATGGGAACATATCACCCTTCTCGGGCACTGTCGCCTCCGCTGAAATTGTCAGAATGAAAAAGGAAACAACGTGAATTTCTTAAAATAGTAATTGAACTTTGGTATCGGACCTAGTAACTTGGCCTAGTTGTTGACTAAGAGGATGATATGTTGCTACTTCGCAGGCCATACGGCTGCCGTCTGCAACATTTTAGGAAACCCACGTGTGCTATTCACAAAAGTAACGCTGTACAATAATTGTACCTTTAAATGTAAATTATACTCTACTACGGTGATTACATACATCGCTCATGCTTGGTATTCGTTCAGAACAGCGCCTTATTAAATCTCGTAGATTAAATACGGAAAATCGCGTATGATTTCCAGACATTTAGATATGGTCTAGCGTACTCAAGCGGTCTGCGTTTGCTCATGGTATCGATGTCGTATGCCTTTGTTTGGTCGGCGAATGGGTAACTCTGAACGGTATTCCCACCTACACGCTGCGCCTTTGTCAAGCAACAATGGACGGTAACATCGACAGCCTTATGATCTTAGCAAATAGCTGTTGTGAAACAGTTTCTACTCGAAGATGGTCCGACCTGTAGCAAATTGTGCCGACCAGCGTGTGGTCATCGCTATTATTGTGCTAAGCGTCTCAGCGAGACACGTCTGTCTTGTGGAGCAGCATAATCTATTTACTTTGTAATTTCACCCAAGAGCTACAATATCGGATTGACAAATGTGTTTGTGCTATACGTGCACATACAGATAGCGCTGGTTGCATACGCACACGGCAGGAGATGGCTAAGAATAGACTTCGATATGTTGAAACGGCCATCGTAGTGCACCGCGCAACGGAACGAATGTCAAATAGGTTCTTTCTCGTCCTGCCGCTGAGGTTGAGGTCACGTTAGGGAATGTTGGGGGGTTATGGGTAACCGCAGATGGCTGTTCCGTACTTAGCTACGACGTGCACAGTCACACTTCTACGCACATGGGTACGTTATGAGAGCGGGAAAAATGGGCCTCAAATAGATTACACTTTGTAGCAGAATAGCGCAAATCATATAGCAACAGCCGGCGGAGGCGATGACATCGAGGGCAACGGCAAATTCGTGGTCGCGTACGTCCATAAGAAAAGACCTGACCAACCGACTGACCAGGCTGTGCCTGTCGTACATTCGTGTATGACATTGCACATGAGACATAAAAGCGAGCATCGACATAGCGACTTCGGGTACCACATAGCTTCTGTGTCGAGACCTCGCAGCGATCCGAAAACTCGAAGTTTTTTCATCATATTGCGCCGAGTAACTTATTGCGTAACAAACGATGCATATAGATGCCATAGGTTGTCTGAATGATTTTGCCGACAATCATCAATGACGATTCTCTACGGCTGGCTTTGGCCAGAAATAATACGCTATTTCTGTAACAAGTAATTAACTAAGTTAGAGCTTTAGTTCCATCGCAATTTTTTACCCGAATTAAAATAGGTACATATTCATATCTACGATCATCGGGTCAACCACGTTACAACCAAATACAAACGTAAAATGGCCGGATAGTAAAATTTATCTTTAAGTAAATATCTACAATGGTTGTCCATAGGCATGATGCAAAATCCTTGAATGATCCACATATCTTCTATGTTTAACTGCAATAAATAAACCAGCTGGCTAGCTAGAAGTTCATTATTTCCATCATGGGCAATAAACGAATGTTGTTGTATATGTATAGTTAGGGCAAATGGCGTAGCTTTTAACGGAATACTGCGCTTGGTAATAGTTGATACAAGCGACATATTTGGATCCATAACGACGCGCTACGCTCTTGAAAAAGTGAAAATAAAATACATTAAAAACACATAAGCTATTTCTTAATATTGTGGAAACATTTCTACACTCTAGTCGTCTATTAGGAACTCTTTTTGAGCACTGCCTCCTGATGCCTGTGGAAATTATAAGTGGTGCATAGACTAATTATAACTAGGGGTAAATAGATTGTGCGTGCGCGTCGTTTCTGCCGTCATTGGTCGGCGTAGCTGTTGCCGCAATGACAAGAGCAGTCCCTCATTGGATATGAAAGTTCACGATACGACATCTATTCGATTTCGTTTGCTCGACCTCTTGGCTGCCTGATTCCCGTTTGTTGTGCTAGCCGATCGGCTGGGCAGCCGGGTCGGGGCCAGGCGAAGGGTTCGCGCAGCCGGCAAACAGCCCAGGACACGATACGACTACACTAACGCCAGGCAGCTATAGCAACAATAATAGCGCGTAAGCAGCGTCGCGATTTAATAGCCAGGAGCTGATAGTGCAACTAGAGCTGCAGCTGCCAATGCATGCCCCAGCAATAGTCGTAAGGGTAGTAATAATGTCAATGGCTGCCGTTGCTTCTGCAAGCCAACCGCATAAGGGCCGACGAAGCGAGCGGTCAAGGAGGCAGGCCAACGAAAGCAGCTGACGCCGACGGCAATGTGGCGTCACTGAAGGAGCATCATGCAAGGCGGGGCAGCGTTTCGTCGTCTGCGACGGCTGGAATCTGACCGCCATAACTAGCGAAGGGCGGATGCAAACGAATCGCCCCGAACCAATGCGACCAGCTGAAAGCTAAATCCCAAAACTCTTCTAGCTTTTCGCGGCCAGAAGAAGAACGAAGAAATAAAAGGAGGAAAGCTGTAGAGCGGGAAGCGCCCGGTACAACAAGTCAAAAACGGCAAAACCCCGAAAGCAGATGTCGAACGGTAGAACCACGCCACCACCCTGACTGCGGCAATAACAACAGTGATGACGATGTTTACGCATGTTCCCTTTGGTCACTCATACAACACACACAAATACACACATATATATATATATATATATATATAGGTTGTTGAAAAGGTAATTACCGTTTTTCCAGCTAGATGGCTTTAGAGTTACGTATCTCAGATTAAATGAATCGTGTTGAATTGGCGTTGGTGTCGTTTAAAAGCTGGCAGTGGTAGATATGCCAAGACTGTATGTTGGAACGCCTTTATTCAGACTTATGACAGAGCACCATGACAATGAGCGAAAGTTCTGAAAAAAAATCGCTATAACGATATATAACCTTATAACGACAAAAGCATAACTGCTGGCCAGACCGTGAGCAAACAAAAATGTGCCGTTTATGGTCAATATGCATTATTGGAAGAAACAGCTTACAGATGGTTGTATTTATTTCGTTCTAAAAATTTTGGTGTAAGAAATACTTTTCGTAGCTAACCAGTTAGGGAAAAAGTTGGTAAAGTTATCGCAAAAGTTAAGCTGACCAATACACGAGTGGTCACTATATTGCCAAGAAACGAAACGGCCACCACCAAACAGTATTAAACCGTTTGAAGAAAACCGGCTACTAGAAAAGCTCGGTAGTATTTGGATGCCACACAAATTTACTACATCGTATTTCTATCTACAAAATTTCACAGGAACGCAACGAGATCAGCCTACTTCTGAAACGAATGTTCTCGAGCATGGAACGATAAACCGTTAACAACGGTAAACTGTGCAAAAAATAGAAAAATAAACACAAAAAGAATGTATGCCACAATCTGGGACAGTAATGCCAGACTCGGCAAAAATTGAGATACCTTAGATGAGAAATTTTCATACACCTGCCGTATAGTCCGGGCTTTGCACCGTCAGAGCTGTTTTTTGTTTCGCTCTCCGCAGAACTTTTTTAACAATATTATTTCATCCCCAATGGAAGCGTGCAGATACAGTGGTGTTACCCAAAAGAATGGAAAAATGTTATTGATTAAAATGGTACATGCTTAGGTTAATGATCTTATAATGTAAAAAATAAACACTTATTTCAATTTGGGTTTAAGAACGATGAATACCTTTTCAACAACCCAAAATATATATATATATATATATATATGTATATAGTTTTTTTTCGATACATCATTGGCGATTGAAGTAAAAATCGACCCGTTCATTGTTTTATATAAATCTGATTGCTCTTCATCTACTTGTCTATATCTAGAAAAAAAATTGTACATTAATAGCAGAAACACCAATAAATAAGTCGATAACTTTGTGTTACGTAAGGGCATGTATTGGACTGAACTCATTGAATCAATTTTTTTGTTTACAAGGGTATCAAACGAGGTCAGCGTAGAGTGGGCAAAAATCTGCTCAATGGCATTACGATAATGCCTTCGAGTCGGTTATGAGTCGTTCGCGATAGATAAAAAAATATATATATATTTTTACAGACAAACCAAATATATATATATATATATGTGTGCGTGTACATTATTGGGACAAAACGTATCAGTTGTTCTGAGCTCTCGCCGTTAGGTATTGAGGAACGAAGGGGGGACGGACCTGTCAGATGGTTAACGCTACCCTCACTTCCAGCGAGTGGAACGACGATGGGAGCAGTAGGTAGGCAAACAAGAAAGCCTCTTCTTACCCCCCTTCTTCAACTTCACTCCTTCCTGTTTCCGTAATGACAGAATGCGCATTCGTGTCGGCGTCTTCCTGAAGTCTAGTTCTGTTAGAGCTGTAGCAGTGGAGTAAGTCGCATAGGACTAGTTGAAATAAGTGGACGAGATATAGAAATAAGGAGAGGAGTAGCGTAAAAGCGGTGCTCATCGACGCCACTCCCAGGTTTTTGAGTTTTTGTTCATTATTTTTTTTATCCACACAAGACCTACAATGAAGAAGAAGCAAATAGACATATTAGGACATTTTACAATGCTCTAAGCAATCTTACGCCTAACGTTATAAAATTTCACAAATCCTTATTGTACAAGAAGCTCTATGCGGAATAGAAGAAAACAAGTAATGTAAGTAAACAGTGCCACTTATACATATATATAGAGCGTTTGGTAACCACTGTATAAGTGGCCGCCCGTTTGGCTGCTAGATCGTTGCGGCAGCCGATAGCAGGCATCAAGGAAAGGCCAGAAAGTCAACGCCTTCATTAGGTGTATCTTGCCCTTGCTATAGTAGAAATATGATCATGGAGCATCTGTGGCCGTCTTATTGCCCCGATGCTAGAGTTCCAAACCAAGCATAATACCAAAGTTGTTTTTTTCCGCGCTTTTTCAATCACGCAACTACGTATACACAGGCCAAATAAAGACGAACGGATAACGGTTCCGTCCTATGAGCAATTCATATTTAGCGAGATAATTAAGTAACGTGCCTACCCAACCATATTCGGCTCGTAAAAACCACCTGCTGCTTGCTCTTGTTGATGTCCCGCGGCCTCCGAGAATCGACAATACAAAATGAAAAAAGAGAGAGATAATCACTTCAACAAGCGAGGTCTAAGGAGGGCCAGACGTAGCATAAACGTAAATTAGAATCATCTTACGGCGCGAATGTACACACATGTATATGCGATAAGAAACAAAAAAAATACACTGCACTCGTAAGTACCGCGTTCAAATATCGGCGGAAGAAACTAAAAGCACTGTGAGTCCTGGAAGTTGTCTGGTCCTAACCGGAATCAGTTGCTGGAACTGAGCTATTGTCTACACGCACAATGCAATTGCTGGGAAAAAAACGTACATACAAAAATTCCACGTGTTCCTACACGACAGTTGTCATAATTACAACTTTGTCTGAAGACTTAACCCGAATCAGAAAGGAAGGATTGAGTTTTAGGCAGCAGAAGTTGCAAGTGGAAAATTTAGATATTCCTAGGTGAACGTTTGTATGTCCTCAGGCCCGTGGTAGCCTCATGGGTAACGTATTTGTCTGCTAGTTTAGGGGACACGTGGTGGTATCGATTCGATTTTGGATCGTGCGTGCCGAGAGCCGGTCGTCTAAGACTACAACAGTACTAAACGTAAAACTCGAAACATTTGTTTAACATATGTAATTTTAAATGATTATTCACACTTGCAAAAACATCTTCTTAAACAATCAAACCTATTCAACTGTTGCACTTCTTAGTAACGATTTTGCCGTAATACCGCTATGTCATCCAATTTAGCAAGCTAAGGCCACAGCAAGGCACTCTAATTCGGACATCAATGCTTGCCGATATACCAATAAGGATCGCCCAAAGATGAATTATGTAGCGAACTGGCAATACAAATGAGTACAGGCTCATCTTGCGACACCTCCAATTTTGCAGCAGGACCATTCAAATTTTACTGAAAAACTTCTTATATAGCTATAAATGTATAAGGCTTACCCGGGAAGGACTTGTTTGAGTCAAAATATGATTCACACTCGTTTTTATATTACATACGATCTGTACTTATGTACTTGCTAGTCCGGTATTTATTTTCGATAGCATTCACTTTCATAATTATAAGTATGTACGCATGAGCTCACTTCAACGGACTGAGGTCCGGCAAGGCATACCGAGCCAGGGCACGGTTGAAACATTTCGTCGATTGGTCACCGACAAAATCCTGATCTGATCAGTCTACTCTCAGACCGTAAATTCAGTGGCGATCGACTTGAGCAGAACATCAACTGATCAATTCGCTGAGAAGCTGTCTTGAGATTGAATTTTTGTTGTGAATGAAGGTGAACTTTACTTATTGACCTTGAAGATAATCCAGGATGAGTCCTTCGTCCTTCACGCTTCGAACCAAACTTGCAAGTACGTTTTCATCTTTGGCACAATGACGATCCCGAGTCGGTCAATAGCAGACGAGCGATGTGAAGAATCTGTCGATTCTCTAAAGAATAACCGACCTTGCAGGATCGCTAGCATATCTGAGAATTTTTCCTGATTGCATGTATTGCCGGATCTGGCCTTGTGTATATAAATATAAGTATATAAATATGTATGCTCACAATGAACACAGAAGGATACAAAGATGACAAAGACATCGGGATATATATATGCAAGCAGCGTTGAAATATTTTTTATGTGATCAAAATGCTGAGATCACATCTGCTGTCCCAATGGTAGGGGTAGCGGTAACTTCACGGCGTCGTTCAGGGGCTATGCTCTACGTTATTGCTAAGTTGGTTGCTATTTTTATAGTTGATTTGCCTCGTACTCCATCGGCGTTCTGATACTTGACCCGAATAGTTCGCTTGTACTTATAGACTAATTACACACTGTAGTAGACAATACTAGCTGGCGTAAAAAGCACAGCAGAAGCAGGCACAACAACGCTACCACGATCGCTCGAAGTGCACGCCGGTTTCTCACTGTTGCCTGAATCTCGCTCGGCGTCGACTTCACTGCGTCGGGCTCCCTTTTGCCGTTTGGGTATATGTACGCAACAGCAAATTGGCTGTGGGCTGAGCGCTGACACTGCCAACATGAAAAATCTTTTTCAAATTTGCAAAACACGTTTTGCCTCGCGGTGAGATGCAATATCTTTACATAGTCTTCTGTCTCCTATCGTTTTACTGCCGCCACCGTTGCTATGGCCATTTTGTAACCGGCTTCTAGCATTCTTAATAGGCTCTTCGTAAGTTCCAATCCCTCGCTTCGCAGTAACAGTTGAGACTCGAAACGCGTGAGCGTCTGACAGAGAGTGTGTGGCTCTTTTCCATCATATACATAGCTCCTTTCTTCGCACGCTCAGAAGAGAGCTACATGGGAGAAGCCCGATGACAGCGTCTGCAGAGCCAAAAAAATATCCAGCACCCAATAGTTTAGAATTTTACATTCGTTAAGCATTTCATTAGACGGCTGGTTCCCAGCACGAAACGAAGCGAGTCTACACCCAGATTCGAACCTAGATCACCACATGGTCCTAAAGGATTAAGAGACAAGTGTGTTACCCACTAGTCGATTTTTAGTATAGCCAGAATCTAATAGAAGTTAAGCATAGTTTACAATCGCGCATTGGCCTCTTCCGTAGACGATATTTATCACTGCCCATGGGGCGGGAGTGCATTACTACGATGGGCGATAACACCTCGGTCATTCCACAACTCCATTTGCCGAACTCACCGTAGATAACCCGCCAGATTAATCAGTTATGATAGAATAGATGGCACACCAATGCCAGTATAACAAGCACTCCAAATCGTGCGGAAAATGAGCTGCAACCCCAACAGAGAAAAATTCTGGGTCACGTTGACTCTGTTTTTCGCATCATTAAAGATTAAGCGATGACTCTTTTTTACCTATGGATCCCCACAAGCACATGAGGCCGGCCAGGAGAACGTGCTTCCACCAGTTAACATGCCGATTTGCATGGGGATGGAACTGACCGACGCTTGACTGTTCTGCCATGTTTACGCTACGCGCGAAGTTCGATACGTCGTTTCTTGCCGAGAGGCCAGCTGGCTATGCACCTGCTCCACTCGGCTGAGCAGATTTGGCTGATGGCAAAGTAATTCGCAACGCAAACGTAAGTCCAATCTGACCTTGTGTTTGTATATGTGCGTGAGCGTCTGCCTAACGGTATTTGAGATGTCGATACGTACCTAAAACATACACAACGTGCAGACACACGCGCTTGCTCGCTCCTGTGTGAGTGCATTGCAGATCTAATTCGAAACGCCCTGCCTTCCAACATCTTGTTCTTGTTCTGCGGCTCCAAATATCAACATTATTTGTTTTGTACTGCTGCTGTACCCGCAGCATCTCTGGAAAGCCTTGCCATACATACGGCACCCAGCTGTTCGTTGCTGGAACCTTGCAATACGAGGAAGAGATACGGCAATGGAGAAGGGGTATGCAAGAGAGCGATGGAAAGGGCAAAACGAGTGACATACAATAAGGGAAAAACGAAAGATGTTTAAGAAGAATGAACTCAAATGAAGACAGCTGCCGCCGCCACGGCGCTTGTAGCAGAGGCTCCCCCAACAGTATAGGAACGACCTGTTAGCCCCACGAGGGCACTCGCAGCAATGCCAACGATTTCGACACAGGACTGTGCTGGCAGCTGCTGTGGTGACTGCGGGCACCGATCGGAAACAAAAGTAAAACGGAGCAGAATTGAATAGTGCAGCGGAGTGAGGTACACGACGCCAAATAAAAATATGCCGCCCCCGCTGTTGTGGCCGCCTACCCCGCCGCTCCACGTAATAGTATACGCGCTAAGGTGACGTTATACCGTTATATAGTGTGCGTAATAGAGAAGGAATCATTATAAGGAAAGCAACGTAGCAGGGAGAGCAATTCCGACTGGGTTTCGGATGATGGATGAAACTGTAGTTCGTATTACCCCAGTTTTCTAGACGGGTCATAGGTCCCAAAGAGGTTTAAAGAGATAGCAGTTAGCTGTATCGTAACCCAGTCGCACAAGTACAAATATATCGTTGGTAAAGGAACATATGTGTATATGAATCTCTGTATCGACATGTTATCGCTCTTTCGCAACCGTGCTACATTGGTACAACTTCTAGGAATGCGTTACTATACAAATCGTATGTTACCACCATAAGCCAACGCCCGTGATAGCGATCCCTGTGTGTGTATATCATCTAGAATAAATAGGAAGGCTTTCATCTTATATTAACCAATTGTCTTAATTTTGTTACTGTAATATGCTATAATCTACTATGAATTGTTTCTACACGCGAACCAGTGGATGATGGTAACCGCGTTTGGCTTACAACTAATATAGGTGCACAGCAAACTTGAGGGAGTTATTCTCGATAAGACAACTTAAAGAAATGGTACGGAAAAAGTGAACTATAAGGGTACGTTTTAGATAAAACAAGGTAACTATGACAGGTTTCTTTTGAGCTAACTATCAGTTCGAATGCTCTTTCTCATTTTTTTTTATATAGAAAACCTGTATTAACTAATATCTCGATTTGTATGTGCTCTGCGGGTAACATTACAATATGTTGTTGCTGTTGGAAGAAAATACGAATCGTCGCCGTAAATCTGTTGAGCAGATCTGTTCTATCGTTTGTAGCCTCATGACTGGGTATTATAGCTCTAACAAAGTCTCAGTAGCGGTAATCTCTTGCGCAAATAAAATAATAACAAATTGCTGGCAAAAAATGGTCGTCCCTTCTGCGTCTTCTGGCGAAAGCCTAAAACACTACGGAGTAATGCTTGCCAGTGAGATGCACCATTTTCCAAGTGGGCGTGGAGGCCCACTTTCGGGAAAAGGAAAAGCACAAATTTGTCTTGTGACACTTGCCCGTTCGCACTTTATACCACTGCTGTCTGATTGGCATAACGACGCATCCATGTATAGAGATAAGCGGCATCACTTCACAGAACTTTAGCTCGATGACGCCTGGTTAGGGCCGAAAACAAAGGCTCATTAATCATTTTTGCGAGGGAAAAACGATCGAGCTGCCAACCACGGAAGTCACAGTGACGGCGAGTAGAAATTCGTCGCTAGCCTCCATCGTCAGCCTCGCCACACTCCCATTGATCTTGACCGGCGTTGAACGCATTGATAGAAAAACAGACAACGGCAATCATTCCTGTCCGTATCTTTTTCCCCATAGGCTCCTATCGCAATTCGATAAATAAATAGATAGACTATTTTTGCCGCCGCTACCACCGCCGATGTTGTTTCTTTCGCTTAAGACGCTAAGCCGGAAAAGTCGTCGTCGTCGTCGTCGTCAGTATTCCGTATCGTCTTAGAGCCCCGATATGTCCGTGATATTCATTCAGTTTCAGGCATTCATCGAAACTCGTAAGCTTTTACGAAGCCGATCTTGCGATAGTAGTACTGTAGAAAAACGAAAATCCCAGGAACTCCGGTTACTGGAGCACTCTCGTTGTGATCAGCATCCCCATCGTAATGAGCGTCATGGCCATCATCGTCGGAGGCGGCGGCGACAAAGGCCGAATATCGCCGTCAACCGCCTGATTGTTTCATAGCAGTTTGTGCAGTTGAGAAGGTAGGTTCAGGAAAAATGGGGGGTGAGGGGTGTCACGGGGAACAGAAAGAAAGTTAGCGTGAGAAAGCGTAGAGGTGGGATACGCCCAGGGCGAACGTGGGTGTGGGTCCAGCCATATTCCTCGTATATAATAACTATTTAATTGTCCGACGAGTTAATTTCACCAACGGTATTCTTTGTCAGCGGCCGATGGCCTCTATTATTGAACGCCAGATAGCGAACACGAGCCTGCAAACTGAACCTCTAAGTATACCATGCGCCTCGCAACAAGTTCGATTATAACCGACAATCAGCCGGCATTAGTATCTGCCTGTTTCGTAGCCGGACTAGTCGTTTTGTAATAAATCCTCATAGAACATCTAGTGAAGATGTTGTTTACCATAAATATCGAATCACCTACATCTTTATATTTTACCCGTCGTCCCTACTGTCTCAGACCCCTCTACTTTCCCATCTTCCCTCTAGTTCTTTCGCCTTGAGCAACGTTCCAACGTCAGCTATCATGTCTACGGCTACAAGCAGCAGGGTGAAAAGTGTAGCGTATAGATTGGTGTGGGCGCATACACTGCTAATGGTTTGCTGTTTTCTGCTTCTTAGAATAATGCTAGCTTTTCAAGCTCGTTGACGATGTTTAAACGCACGGAGGAAATGATAGATAGTCCGAGTATAATTAATAGCAGATATTGAACGAATGATGATGGATCATCGATGGCATTGCACGTATTCTTAATAACCAGGCCCAGTGAGCCTACTTCGTCGAATGCACCATTCGTTTGGCCTCATATCGAACCTGCGAACGAATCGGCGAAGGATCTGTAAACGCGTCGCAGATCAATCAGCATTGTTTCATATCTGCTCTGACGCAGTATAACCATGTCGCACAGGGATATATGAACAAATGGCAACGGCTGAAAATTCAATATATCTGTTCCGTGGTCGACGGTCGACAAGCGATGACATTGTTCAACGTATGCAGTTTAGCACTGTCTAACAATTACGCCAACACCAGCTATATAACAACATTCACATCGTTGACGAGGTGACATACTCTAAAATTGTTCCTTGCTTTGCCGATAATGAAGGTTGTACATCACTGCATATGAGCCCTATGGGACGACGGAAACGTTTAGTCACGGCAAAACAACAACATTTGGCCGTTTAACGCGTGCCAAGCACTTGTTATGGATACGGATAGTGCCAGTCTCCTTGTTCCTTCAAACAAGCATTCGTTTATCAGGTGCACGTCAGAATCGAAGAGAAAGAGGGTTAACCTATGAGAAAATAAAAGAAAGACAAGAAATAATAAAAAAAAAAAAAAAAAAACAAAGAACAAATAAAAGTTCAAATTTACTTAGAAAAGAAACACGTCAGCTGACGTTGCATAAAAGAGTCTGGTAGTGTTCAGGTTACCACGAAGCCCTTAGCATCATACGAAAATGTAAATCACCAAACGAAAACGAAAGAACAGTGTAGTATTCGATGGACATTAAATATAAATGTCATATATATCGTATTAGCAAGCCAAGGCTCTCTAGTTTCATCGTATGATCTTAGATCTAGATGTGATTCGTATGTATTATTATACAGGGCTTTCAACAGAGCGATGCGAATGAACCTTTCAGGACAGCCGCAGCGGCAGCAGCAGCAGCACAAATAACGAGAGCAAACAGATGCAGACGGAAACGGGAACAACAATGGCGTTAAAAAGTTCTCAAGTTTAATATCGTACCAATTCGATACGAGATATAGGTAGAATATTTACTTAGGATAAAAAATATATGCTTGAATGCCAAAAAACGTGACTTAGCAAACAATTTCTGCTATACTACAGTTTTAGCTTTATTTTGAAGACCTTCAAGACATTTACCTGTCCTTATATGCCGCAAAACCACGGAAACTCGAACTTCTGTATTCATTTTTATTATTTGTGTATCATTATTATTATTATTTGCTACATGTATATATATATATTATTTTTTCAGCTGCTCTAATATGGTTTCGCGTGCGGCTCAGATTCTATTGAATTTCGTTATTAGCGCACCGCATGGCTGTATTGCTGGCATTCGAAAAATAACCAGAGAGTAAGCGCGATTATAATGATAATAGTGATAGGGATTATTACATGACATTTGTATGTTTTTCTCCATTGTGTCTACTTGTCGGTTTTATGAACGATACGCTCCTTTAATAGTACCATTCATGAGGGCAATTATTTTTTTGAATGGCTCTTGAGGCCATTTAAACAGCGGCACACGGTGCCCCCATAGAGCGTATAACGTACACGATGTACATGTCTAGTTCTGCTTGTAACGTAGGTCCAACACGTAGCCGGCGCAATACCACTAGTGAACCTTTTCGATAGCACTAATGCTTCTGATAGTACCTTTGCCACTTGTGTTACCGACTATTGATTCCTTTGGATCTCGCTAGAGAAAACAAAAACTGATCAGCTACAAGATCAATAAACATCGATTTCGCATCATTATTGTTAGTGTCGTTGCCGTTGTGCTGCCTCACGACAGAACTACCTTTCCGCAGACGTTACCGCACCGCCTATACCAATAGTCATCTTGATGATGAAAAGCAACGAAAAAAAAACACCTAATGCGATGATGATACAACAAAACGACAGTTCCAATTTCGACTTTAAACGATAACGATTTTATTTATTTAAAGCCAAACGCAGAGGCTTAATCTATATATTATATTATACGAGCCAATTCTCCTTCCAGCGTTGCTTTGTGCTTGTCACCGATCACAACGCATCTGGGCAATCAGGATCTGCTGACGTGATTGGGCCAGGGAAACCATGTTCCGCTCTATTCGAGCACTAATTGCCAGCCAGATACTACTTTATTGGGATAAATTTAGTGGTAAAAGTAAATGAGAGGAAGGCTGTGCTTCATCTGCCAGCTTGTTATTGTTGTCGTTGTCATTATGTTATTGCTATTATCGTTAACTCCGTTGGCTGTTGTACACGTTGTTGGTAAAATTGCATTGGCTTTTTTTTCTCTCAGACGATAACCAGCAGCTTGTTTGGCAATAGCTTTAATTACGGCAGATGCAGTCGCCCGATCCTTTTACTGCTGATCAGTCAATCGCGTACCTGGACGACCTTTCCTAGGAACATATGTATCTAGAACCAGATTTATATATTCCAAAACGTAGGATTTATTTTTTAGCAGGGAAACGTATCAGGTCACGTGGAATTTTTCGTCCACTATTTCGTGTTCTTTTTGTTCGTAGATCGACAGCTAGTTTTATTCATCCGTGGCTATCCGTAAGTTGGTTTATTTATGGATCTGTGCGCGCGTTTTCAAAGATTTGTTTCCAGCTGTTCGCCGACCGATAAGGCGATGAGTTCGACAATAGCAGAATGAGAAAAACCCCTCTTAGTTGAATCGTTTTGTTTATAATACATTATGTATATTTTGCCCTGCCGACTACCTATTCGCCAGCTACTCAGTCTACCTGTCTGTTTGCTTGCTATGTGTCTTCGTAAAAAAAAACCAGCGCACTACTACAGGCTAATAATGGATTTACAGAGTTGACACTCGGACTTCGAATGTCCCCCCCCCGCTCTCTCTCTCTCCCCCCTCTCTCT
>NW_019215264.1:0-18760 GCF_002532875.2 Varroa jacobsoni | reverse complement strand
GCAGCAGCAGCAGCAGCAGCAGCAGCAGCAGCAGCAGCAGCAGCAGCAGCAGCAGCAGCAGCAGCAGCAGCAGGAGTAACCTTATAACTGGCTAATACATGAATCTTCAGAAAAGTAAGGACAAGCTTTCACTGAGAAAAATGGGTCTACAATTGAAACAGATGATTCTGAATTTGTGGTTCTAGCTTTTCTTAGCCTCTAGTGTTTCTATGGGTACGTTTTTGACTAGTCCTTGAAATGATTTCTTCTAAGGTTTATTCAAGACACGAATATTGTTAGCTTCATATACCCCTGTCGCCATTTGCCAGTGCTGAGATTTGAATCAGCAATGGCCGCATGCCCATAGTCATTATAGAACCACACCCGGCCCCTCACAGCGCGCGGTTTTTATGAAATGAAATTATTTAATGTTAAGTGTACTTCTACAATCCTACGGCAGCAGACGAAGCGTCTGCTACTGGCTGTGTGAAAAAAATAAATTAGAGCTGTAACATTTTGGTGAACTTCTACTTCGCATTTTTTCCAATAATATGCTATAAATAGATTTATAATACTCCAGGAAAAGGCTGAGAAATAGTGCTAATGCAAATTTAACTGCGCAATCCTGCGAATTGTGGCATATTTTAATGACCTCCATAAATATATGTCGCATATAAATAAAATACGCATTGTACGTCAATGCTATAATTGCATAAGAAGTTTTATTTTTTTTCCGGTTCGAAAAGTTAGCAGACCGATATTGATGGAGTAAAAATTAGTTCAGGTAACTCACTGGAACGAGAGTACCGGAATAGAAGAGGCATATGTCACCCCCCAGTGAGGAAGCTGCCAGCTGTACAAAATAATTTATACACCGCAACAGTATGAATGTTATAATTGCCCCTATCTGATAAAAGATAGTTTACCACTTTTTTTTTTTGTCGAAGGAGCTAAAAAGCTAAAGTTCCTCGTACGAAAGCAGCGAAACAGAAAAGGATTGAAAAAAAAAAAAAAAAAAAAAAAAAAAGGAAAAGGAAACAGTAAGCGTCCTTGAAAATAAATGCAGAACACAGTGAATTATGTGAACTGTAGGGGTAAAATGAATGTATTTGACCGGGCGTTTTCATTCCATCTCCAACACGGAACAACGTGCGTACGCTCAGATTCAAGCCTACACTACCGTGCAGGTATACGCTGATTAGGCACACATGTTACCACTATACTATTACGGAACAGCCAAGTAAGAGGATGATACATAGAATAAAGCTGCTTAGGGTATACATATTTGAAGGTCTAAGTGAGAAGATATAAGCGGTCGTATACGTCTGTGTGTCTTACGACACTCATAGTAGTCAATATTATCGAACATATTTTTAAGCAGTTGTGTGTAATGCTTTTACGAACCTATATCATGTGGGGTTCCGTCTGGGCTTATTTCTATCTAGGCCACTATCCAATATACCACAGTTGCTCTTTTTCACTTTATTCCGTTTAATTCGAATCTTCGTTTAATAGTGCTCCGAGTTGGTAAGGAAGAGTGGCAGGCTCCTATCGGATCAGTTGGCCAGGTTTCCTTGTAGGATTTTTTATCCCGCCGAACTCGTTATATTTCACATGGACAGTGTCCCTCCGCGTATTCTGTGAATTCGACATTTAATCGCTATCAACTACGCATGCTGCATGTTTAACCGTTACGGTCCCTGCAAGAACTTTGTACACAAACTCTGCCTAGACTTCCTTTTTCTGTTAGAACGTTTAAAACCACAACTTGAATCATCTGCCAGCAGCCGATGGTGGCGCTGATAAACTAATTCTACAAACCTTTTCAGTTCTTCTCCAGGAACTACGAGGATACCTCCAGCTCTCAGACCACCTTTCATTTTTTCAGAACTTTCGTCCTACCCAGCATTTTTTCATTCTCCAGTCCCCTGCAGGTCAGCAGTGAGGGCTCTTCTACATCGTTTACTATATGATCGTGGCAATGAGTGCCCGTGTCAGAAGGTCTCTTTCCAAATCGACGTACGTACAATTAGAACTCACTATATTTCGTGAGTATCTGAGTCAAGAAATGGTGTGATTTGCCTTCAAGTCTTTCCAGCCATTCAACGACATTCGCAATGAGATTATGTAGCTTAGAGCCAGGTGTCTATTAAGAAATGGCCTGTCTTTCCCCCTGCCAACTCTCGATCGTTGTTTTTGTCCCGTTAAATCTCACAGGCTACAGTCGGCGATACTTTTTCGTTTAAGGTCTCAAGAAATGCTTTTTTAAAGAGAATAATAAGGCTAACGTGCTGATGATTTTTTATGTCTATATAAAAAGTTGGGCATCTCAGTGGTAACTGAGTCCTTTGCAAAAATGCCTTCTTTCATTCGTGTTTTTGTTTAAAGCTAAACTTGAACCTTCAAGAGAGCTATAAGTTTCGCTATTGACATAAAAGACGTTCTGCATGTGGTAGTTTATAGACCATGGATGTTAAAAAGTGACGTTGGTTCATGCATCGACAATAGTTTATTTGACATTGTGTAACTGCATATTCCTAGATGTTTTGCATCAATTGTGATCCTAATTTATCTACTCAGAAGCTTTAAACTTCTTTTCTACCCGTTAGGAAAATTTCTCTCATGAATGGCCGGCTCTAATCATACAATCTACAAGCAATACCAACGCTACATTCTTATGGAATTCGATCTCCTTATCTACTTTTGCCTCGACCGTAATGGCTAGGTCATCCAATTGGAATTGCTGCTCCTTAGAGAGATTCCTTAGCGTGACGACGTCCTTTGGTGCCATGTTCGACTTAAAAGTCCTATAACAAATATTTAAGATGGCCCTACAATCATAGACAAGACAGTATCATTGTTCTTGATATCTTAGAGATAATTATAAATTATTCTCACCAAATACGGCGATACTCTCCTTCGTACAAGAGTGTTAAGAATGATTTTCCTATCTAAGCCTTTGAAATAACCTTTAACGTCCTAACCAGGAAGAGTCTCCGCGTCTAAAAATTAGGGCTGTGTAGCAGCTTAGTTTTAGCAATAACCCGCTGTGTTACCGACAACAACAATTTGTGTTTACGGAAACCAATTGCGAAGCATGAGGTGACTCCTATTCCTCTGCCGATGTTAAAAGCTTGCATTTGATAAACCCTTCGAATGCTTTGGTTTGTTAATAGCCTGTAGCCGCTATTTCCTTTCGGCATTAGCAGTGTCTCTGCCATTTTTCAGCTCTTAGGTAGTCCACCTTTACCAAGGGCTTCAGCTGTCATAGATGCCACATTCGCCAAACCCCGTGAATAGTACCTTAGCAGCAACTGGTGCCTTTTGGATCGGGCAATTTACCTATTTTAATCCTCTTGCCAGCCCTTAGCACTTTTTCACGTCCGCAGATGAAATACTTGTTTTATCTTCTTTCTTTATGAAGTCTCGTATTCCTCGAGCAAGAAACGATCGTGTTGAAAAAATAGTTTCCCTAAGCTTTCCCTGTTTTCCTGGCCTGGTATACTAGGCCTCAAAGGTTTAATTATTTTTCCTATGAATGACCATTTTTTAGGTTTCATGCTTCTGGGGAAATTTGTGCAGAATTTTCTATTGCTGTTGTCTATAGCCCGATTCAAAGGAGCTTAGCATCTCTCAAGTCCGATGAGTAAGCTAAGGAGTCGGTCCATATTAACTCAAGTCTTCTTCAAGGCCGTTTTTGCTGTGACCATAATTGACAACCACTGCTGTTTCCAAATTTGATCAGTTTTTTGGCTGTATGTTAGCACTTCGTGTATGTTAGACAAGAGCTTTTTGTATAACTTTAAAGTCCTCTCAAAACTTACTTTCTTTTAATGCTAACCGTTCTTTGGCTGCGCAATCTGGCCTAAGGTTTTGTTCTTAACCTATCCATTTTGAGTTCTAAGGTTCT
Organism: Varroa jacobsoni; assembly: GCF_002532875.2. Lineage (NCBI taxonomy): Eukaryota > Metazoa > Arthropoda > Arachnida > Mesostigmata > Varroidae > Varroa > Varroa jacobsoni. The sequence goes on along the minus strand of NW_019215264.1, from coordinate 14,871 downwards.
TTCTTCTGTAAGTACCCTCTAGTCTGGGTTGTGGGCTAAAAATGCCGGAGCGCGGGCATTGAAATCCATATAAAATGCTTGTTCTGCTTGGTGGAATGTTAGGGTTGGCGTGTTGTTGATAACAACTGGATTGTGTACAGCCAAAAAATTAAGGAACTATAGGTTCCTTCTGAGCGCCTCTTACACCTCGGGCGTTGCATTGAAGTCCCCGTGAGTATTTCCTCGTTTGGGAGTCTCGTGTGGACACTGAGAGTATTTCCAGAGATTTTTCAAAACCATCAATTGTGCCATTTGGGCTGATATAGCAGGAATATAATCTACCCACGTCCTTTGTGAATCAATAGATATAGAAAGACCTGTTGTCAGGGCGACAGTCAGTTGATTATTTGCAAGTTAGCGACCCCGTCACTTCAAAGATGCGACATCAAGTTAATGTGTATGGTGTATTTTCAGTGTTATTTGATTATATTCCTGGATACCACTATCTTTTCTTTAATTTCTTTGTGTCGTTATCCTTTCATGCTTATTAGAGTCGGCGAAAAAAATGTGTCGGCACATTTTCCACAAAAAGTAGCTTTGGACCATTCTTCCGCAGACATTTTATATCTGTTACTGCCGGTGACTGTTTTTTATTTTTAATCTTAGTCTTAATTTCCTATTTGCATTTTTATTCATGATTATCATCTATAATCCCGAATCGGCTCTAAACAGCTCCGCTATTCGTCAAATCAATCTAATTCTAGCAGATGGATGATAATTGGCGAGCCTTTATCCATCTAAAAACAGTATTCAGCAAGCAGCGGCACACAATATTCGTACTCAGATTGCAACAGTATTACCAAACCTGGTACGGCGTTCCGCTTCAAGCCAAGCTCCAGTATCATACGTGACGCCACAGAGTGACGCAAGCTTTTGTCTGATTCAAGTCCATTGTACACAGTAGACAAGCCCAGTGACCACTGTGCTAGCAGGCAGAAGTTCTGCATATTCGGGTTCCAAGAGGCAAGTTTTGGTTAACGATAATAGCCTACCAGAAACCAATGATATTCAATTTTTTAATTAGTTAGCGATCTGCCGTACGTATACATCGATATCAGCTAGTCTGATAGCGAGAAACAGTAAGGCCGCTTGGTGAGCAGTGTGTCGGAGACTTTGTATAAAGCTCGTCCGAATTCTGTGTGCATTTGGAAGCGTTCTCGGAAAGTAAAATCAATAAGGGATACAGTCAGACAAACAATGTGAGTGCTTTGTACCGAAACACTTATCTACCGATATAATGCTTTGTAGTAAGCAAATCTTGTCAAACTTTTCAGTGATACTAAAAAACATATGTTATTGAATGAAATCTTCATGCCTATTTACATTGCCAAATTGCACATTTTTGCTAGTGACACTTCACCAGTTCTATTGTTTGCAGGGTGACAATATGATATAATTGAAGTTACCTTATTTAACGTATCTACACGGTTACGTTCAAGTGGTTTTGAAAGGAGGACCGAGCAGAGCAACTATTATCACATCTCTATATCGCGCGGCAGCTAGGCGCACATCAGTTGAAAGGAGTCACTTTCCTAAGACGGAAAGAGGCATCAGTTACTTAGCAAACAGTCAGGAATGAATCGATTAGAGTCGAAGCCGCAGGCGAACTTGTCGGGCCCGTCTGTGTTATTTAATCCAGCAGTTCCTCTTTAGAATGTACGGATCTTGGCATATAGTCGAGCCTGGCTAGCGTTGAACAGCGTACGATCCGTCAAACTTCCAAACGTCGGGAAACAATATTCATAGAGAACGACGTCACAGGCGTATTCTCAACATTCGTTACGACCTATTTTCGTAGTGGACAATGTAACCGTCACTATGGAAATATATAAAAATATCTAGGTCAACATCTCTAAGCGTACCTATTGCATTCCCATATGCGAAACCTCCTAACATACGCTTGCAAAACTATCTATGGGGACATCAGTGAAAGGAGATGCTGCTTATTATCTAGCATGTTTTGACAACGAAAGCAGAGCTCCTGTTTCAATGCAATGTAACTTGTGGCGCTGTTGTCAGTGCACTTTTTTCTTGCTGTTCGCAAAACTTTTTTTTGACAGCGAGCCAGTGTTTTCAACCATCTTGTATCAAAACGGTTTCGGTAAACTTAAGAACCATAAATTGGCTGCCCCGTACCATCTTGCAGACAACTACAATCTGAAAACAAATGAATAAGGAACCCTAAGAATATCATTCAAGACATTGGTTATGCTGCAACTAACGAGAAATGTTTCTGGCGTTCGCACTGCGAAGTGTTCATCACAAAAGTTTGCTGAAAGACGCGTAGTCGTTTGGCTTGTAATGGCAGCAATGATAAGCAAAAGGTTTGAAAACCTTCTGCTTATCGTTGCATTTTATGATTCACACCTCACAACCTTGTACATTTCAGCGTCATTAAATAAAAACTGAAATCTAAATCAAGCCAACGTCAAGCTTTAGAGTGAAACTAAGCTGCTCTTTACATTCCTATTTTTAGTAGTATTTTTATCACTTGTTTACATACTGAGAAAAATGCCAAGTAAAAAAACGTGGGACGATTGAGCTGAGGATGACATCTTAAAGTTTCACTAAAAGAAGTTTGAAGAAGTGAACACAAATAAACTTGCAAAAGTTTCTTAAAAAAATAATTGCATAATTCTAAACGTTGTATTTTACTTATTGATGCATTAGAGAAAGTAAGTTCAAACGTGTTTTTTTTTTTGCAATTAAAAATTTCTGATAGTTATTTAGAAACATTAGCGCCCTCTAAGGGATACTACTGTCAAGCGTATGCACGGAATAAGTGCATGCACAATTATTCAAGTAGTTCTAGATATTACCTTGCACGTACGTCACATTACTTGCGCCCTCTAGGAATTTGTCTGCAAAGGTCTTAACAAGCACTTTGAAAAAAGCAGCTATATGTTTACGCTAGTATATGTATTTTGCATCAGAGAGCACAATCCTATTTGTTCTCTGAGAACGGCGCAGTTCCCTTTCTCTGATTTTCCTATTTTACAGCTCATATTTCGTTTGATCTCTTAATTCAGATCATTATAAACTGCTGCATAAACAGCCGCTTCGCTCAGTTTGTTACCGTCGCAATTCCAGCTTTGTCTATAATCAAGGCATCTCTGTACGCCTTTCAATTCAAGGTCTCTTCTATTTTTCAATTAAAAATATATATTTTAGCCGTTCAGCTGGCATAGTTATTTTAGGATACACTTAAATATTTATATTATTGTTCTGATGTAAATTCTTAAACTTTCGCTGCATTTTATTGGATGTAAGTACTACTATCGCCAAAAATTGCATACCGTAGTGGACAACGCGGAAAAAGCAAGGAGGTACAAACCCCCTTCCAAACCGACACTCTTTCCGGATTCTGCGGTAGGACGTCTTTTATAACTTTCCCAATAAGAGTTGTAACTTCCCTCGAATGAATTCATCCTTTGTCGTGCACCTCAAAAAGCTGATCTAGAAGCCGCACCTGGTAGAGCTGTTTGCAGCTGTGCGTTTAAGGGAAAGCTGATTACCCAGAGATTACTACATTACAAATTGAAAGTATTACACGTAAGCTTCTCCTGAGTCCCAGTGTTTGATGGCGGTACGAAAGGAATGAATCGTGTAACTCTGCAGTCGCACGTGTTCTACCTACGCCTTACACACATCTCGATATGAATGGTATAGATCATACTAACCGACTTCCTCGCCGACTATAAAATAGCCATGAGAAGGTGGAAGACAGGATATCCGTCATTGAAAAGTTTCTAGATCTTTAGATTTGGAAAGGAGGGTCCCTAGAGGTCTATCAGGGAATTCAACCAGTGATCCTAGCGTTTCGTTCACCTATGGCCTTTTAGATTCTGATCTACCGCTATACGTAAATAAGCGTCTGTCGCCACCCTGTGCTGCTGGTTTTAGATGTTACGCGACCTGACTGACCGCAGTAAACTTAAAAAAACTTTACTGTGCACTGTATAATGCTTGTAAACGTAAAATCTGGTAACCGAAAATTTATATCTTCTCCATAGAGAAACTTCTCAATAGTCGTAATCATACGTTTTGGCTGCCAAAAATTATGGATAAGCAGAGGTCAGAGATCTTACAAAGAGCATAATTCCTTGCTATTAACCATCCGAAAATCTAAGCTTGTTGCCAGCGCATTAGATGTTATAAATATTGTCAGTTGTTTTCGCATTTTCCTAATGGGCAGAAGCCCATTCACGCGTTGAGCAGATACATTTGAACTCTCTTGGACTCTTGTCACGTTGTCGACGTTTTACCTTAACTACGTCTAGACAAACGTCCAAAACGGGTCTCTGGGTTTTTGGTGTTCTTCACTCTGAGATCAGTGACCATTTTTCTGCCTATGCGAAAATGCTTAGCTCCTTACTTGGCCCTGGCTACTCTCACTCCGCTGGGAATAGATCACAGTATGTTTTGCAAAAGATCCGCTGCTATGTTCAAAAGGCCTACCGGCCACAATTGTTTGGACTCCTATTCCCTCATGAGGATGTCAGATGGTTCTCTGAAAGTCCTCTTACGGTTATCTGCAGACATAATAGGGCGCTATCTACATGTTACTTTAAACCCGGTAACAAGTTTGAGATACTCATCAGTATTAGTGGAATAAAACACTGCGTAAAAGCATGGAATTGGAATATGATCTTTGAAAAATCCACCCTTATGTACCCTCAGAAATTAAGTGACAGCCCTAAAAGGAATATTAAACGTGTTCATTCCGATCAGCTAGTTTCTGACCAACCCCCCATGGTGCGTTGTTAAGAGCTTACTTGAAGGAAATTGCATCACCTCGCTCTCTTCGGTAGTTACCCATTTCACTTATTAATTCTGCCAGCGATTTTTAGGAAACTGAAAATTATTATTTTCGTACTTATATTTGTAACAACCCTGTTTATTAAGCTCCTTTTTCACATATTGAAGTTTTAAAAGAATGGAACCCATATTATTTAAAGGTAACCCAACTGCCTTTGCCCATAGACAGATACCGTCCTTTCAGCCGCACAGGTAGAAAGCACGGTTGGAAAAACTTATGTGCCATAACAATTTCCGTGTCGTTTAGCTCTAAAAAAGGTTTCTTTCGATCAACCTCGACAATTCTTGGCCAAGTTTAATATCCTTGGCTGGAATAAGTATGGTTTCCGTTAAAACTGAAAGACAATGCTCCCTGTTGTGCAATGGTCTTATGCTTCACGTAATGCTATATACGCTTAATTACTGGATGTAAAACGAGGAAATCCTTACTCAGAAGGCCTTCTATACGCAGACATATCTCTCTGTGTATCAACGATTCTGGTCAACACGAGTTGTTCAGTAGAGATTGCTGACTGGCTCAGTAATCAATGTATTAATGGTCTCTCGATGAATGCATGAAAGTCAACATAACATACGTTTATATTAAAAGTTCGTTTTCTAATATGCCAATAGGTTGAATGGTGACGCATGCATCATACGGCGTAGGTATAGGTTTATCCGAGCCATCGCAGGCTTTGTTAAAGTTAGTTGGCTTGTTAAGCCTAGGCTGTATTTATTTTTGTGTCGTACCTTTTTTAGTTTTAAATTCTCATATGGCATCTAATACTGTGGATCAGTTTACGCTAACTCCTAACGTTCAAATACGTGCCTAACAATACATCCATTGACGGCCTCCCATAGCTAATTTAGCATCAGCATTTATTTCAGTAATCGGTGTAAATAGATAGGATTTGTTTCTAAGACAAAATCATCCGCGATTTCTACTCGAATCAATGTGTTTGAGTCTACAAAAAATATCAGCTGGACTAATCACTTCGCAATTTGAGGGTAGTTAATTTAGGATTTTCTACCAATTAGTATGATATCCGTACAATTCATTTGTGTGTTAGTCAGTCTGAGTTCCCTCTAGAATGACGTTTTCCCAGTAGAGCCCCTCACTAAGAACCCCACAATATTATTCCCAAAATTCGGCGTGTATGTGGGGAATAATGGGGCTATACGGAACAAGGACTATATGGGCCCCTAATTTGTTTCTTCAACAAGGGAACGTTGATTATATTTTTTTAATACCTCCAAATTTTAATAAAGAATTTTTTAAATGTACACGAGTTAAAAATTCGGTACAATTTACGTTATTCGTATATTTTCTTAACCAAATTTTAGCATGTGAGGCTATATAGACAGTTAACTATTAATTATTATTCGTTAATTCAGCGGATCTTGAAATTGAATAACTTCCGACCTGTGAATTAGTTAGTAGATGAAATTTGCCGGGTAAGTAGCCTAGTTTTCTACAAACCGGCAAGTGAAGACCGGTTGAGTTTACTCCAGTAGAAGTGAGTTCAGAAGAAAAAGAATATTTTAGTGTCGCTAACCCACGCTTAGTAATCAAGTTTCCATTCCTAGAAAACCACAGTATTTCGGACATTCATCGAAGATTGGTAAAGATATTACGTAAGGAGGGCTTGAGCGAAAACACAGTACTTGAGTAGTTTAAACGGGGACTCAAATGTTGAAGGTCAGCGACAAGATGACCGGATGTTGGGAATTGAACGACAAGAACCCAGCTCCGCAACCTAGGAGGCTTTTCAGGACAGCGAAGCTGGAAACTAGGAAAAAATAAATCCCCCGTAAGCTGACTTCACATCAACTGGAAATGCATGTGGGGTGTTTTATGCGCAATTTGTGCAACTTTAATTAGTTTAATTGATATAAAAAATCAATTGAAAAAACTGCTAAGAGCATACAGTTGCTATAAATAAGGCATAGGCCAGTCTCTATCGCCAGCCGAAAAAAGACCGGGCAAGCGAATGGCGTCGCCCTCGAGGCAAAGTAAATTCGAGTACAGTCTCGAGTAGGCTCGAACGTAATGCTAGTATTTGTAGTAGACATCAGTAGAACCTGCCAGGATGATATATTCAGCGAAAATAAAACAGTGAATGTAACCTGTTATCTCGTGCACCGTTAACATAGCAATTAAAAGCACGCGGTCTGCTTAATTATCGCCACGCGCCAGTTATTTTCTGAATCGAATAGAGGTATATGCAACGTTGACTTCCATCGTTTCTGATCTTCGTCCGTGTAACTATGAAGCTTTCTGTTTCCTAAGTAAAGCGACGGGTAGGCGCATATCGATTTGCTTCGAAAAGCCATATAGTAGAAAAATAACATATAGGAATGCAAATGGCAGTTATATGGCTGTCTAGATGCTGCCAAAAGTGAAAAGACTATGTAAAAAAATGTATGAAAGATCAACTAGCTCAAAAGGTCTTCAATTTCGCCAAACGCGCGTGCAACAGCTTAATATTTTTCAAATTTCAATTCCCTTTCATTTCAGCACTCTTGAATGATTGTCTTCACATATAATCACTGATGATCCATACAACCTTACCTCGGACCAACGACGTAAGTGCTTTTGATTGATCACGAAAATCGCTTCTAGTGAGCTACTTTAAGCCATACGAATATACTAGTATAATTTTCTCCTCTTCTGCAGCACCTGCTATTCTAAACGATAGCGTTAAGCAAATCTTTACTCACTCTTCTTTTCGTACAAATCTTGTGTAAAAACTGTATCATCTAATCATGTGAATGTGCCACAAGGTAGGACAAACTGGCCTTTCTAGGACAGCCAAGACGACAACTAAGAGCTTTAGCCATGTTTAAGTTTTATAATTTATATTCTAAGCTTGCATTAGTTATTCAAGCAAGCTCACCTAAGCCTAAGTACTGACGCATTAGTATTTAAGTAAAACCTAATAAAGTAATGTAAACGAACAAAGATTTTTTTGCCTAAAATGTTCTATTGATTAGAAAAGCGTTATTCCTATTTTTATTTAGTGTTCGATGCGATGTCCTCGGTTTGTTGACGGTTGATTCAGTCAGAAACATCGCTGACGCCAGTCTTTTCATTGAAGGCTCGTTCTTAAATTACCGTTATCGGCCGTTCGTTTTCACGTTTCATCGTATTTTCTAGTTGTCGATAAGAAATAGATCTGCTTTCAGACAATGAACAAGAAGCGTAGGAAAATGGCGTCATCGTTTACGTGCTTTAGACGGCAACGATCATCTTGGCAGGCTCACTTGACCAATGATATATTATAGATATCATTCATAATGCGCGCTCGTTTAAGCGAGTTATTTCCATAGTAACATGCTTAAAAATGTTTATTAATGTATCCTGTAAGAGTAGGACTCGGCGTTCCATGGTGTTTCTTGCCACTGGGATCAAACTACTATGCAGAGATTGGCGATACCCCACAAAAATCTGCAACGGCAAAATGAAGGTGTACTTCTATAAATCTTTTATTTATTTTTGAACGGAGCAAATTCGTTTTGACAGCCGGGCCTGAGACTAATTAGAACTTTTTAATAAAACTTTATTTTGTAATAATTCCTATGGCACCGGTGGAAGAATGCGTCCCATGTGCCATGTTTCATATTTACATTTTTAGCGTGTAGAAACGTATCGGACGATAAGGTGCATAATTGTGCATACATATAATAGTTCGCCTAATTGCCGCACACTTTCAAGTAGTTAGTTGTATTGTAAACCGAATATTAGTAATAAACGCATAGATATGACTTAGATATCTAAGTGCTCAGTCGTAAAACATATTCAGACTTAAATTCCGTTTAGCTTTTTGCGTTGGCTCTCATCTACCGGATGTCTGTAAATGTGTACTATATTTTCAGACGTTCGAGATCTGCCATTTTAGGTTAGAAACCTGCCAATTGAATCAGCACCGCACATAACGCTTTTGCAGCCTAATATTTACCTAGATTCGAGCTCGAGGTCGAGGTCGAGGTCGAATTCTGCAAGCTGGAGAACTAACCGCCGTATATATAGCATAGCGTGTGCTGAGATGTAACGGTAACGATACAGAAGTTTTGTGATGATACGCAGTTTGTTTGGTAAAATATAGTGCAGCCGACCGTTGCGTGTTCATCTGAGTCAACTCAGCCAGAGGCACAGACAATCGGCATAGAGTAAACATAACGTAACCAGCAAACGGCTTCGTGAAATGGCCGTGTTACCTGGGCACCTTAGCCAGCTTCTCTGGTAATATGTACTTCCCAGACGTCGCGTAATTGCCCAGCACGCTAACCGGCTTGCTGACTCAGGATGGCTGAGATGAGATGCATTCGCATGCATCTGATGGTTGGCCAGTTCCCGTTTTCAAGGAAAAAGGTGGGGAAAAGGTGCGCCACCAGTGGCCCGGTAGGAAAGGAGCTTCGGTGTGGTTTATTGTTGTACGCTACGATCTTTCTATGTAAGAAGGGTACTAAAAGCAACAGAACAACAAAGCATGTTTTGGCGACTCTATACAAACATGTTTATTTTGTGGTTTGCCCTCAGGGCGTTTTGTCGATGAGTGACATCGAACACACAGTAAGTACTTAAGCCTACACTTGTTTATTTATCGAGTGGGGTCTATTTTCATCCCCAGAAATATACGGCAAGCGTTTCTTTCCAACCCGGCCTCACTAGGCAGGAATTACGGTAGCAGGGCTGAGCAGAAGCGTCCTATCTACTCATACCGAATTGTCATACAACATTAACGAGGACTATACGAATCTGGTCGACCAACGGAATTGGCTGTTCCACTTTTATTCATCAGTTTTGAGTGATGTTATTAAAATTTAAAAACGTTACATCTACTAAAAGTGACATAAAAGTATTTTGTCTTCTGTTCTTACGAAGTAGATTTTTTAGTTTCTTTAAGACTTTGGAACTAGTGTGAAGATTTAATTAGTAAGTTTCTTTGTCACAAAAAACTTATCCATGAAATCATTCGGATTGGTTTTTTGTTTGTTCGTCCAGAGTTCCTGCTTGGAAACGCACAGCCATACGATGCACCTTTCTCAGTTTCAAATACCGCTATCCTTTCAAACTGAACCTGTTACTTCTCTGCTACTTCTTCAAGCGTGTTAAGCATCTTACTAATACGATTTTAAATTCTGACTTTAGCAAGGCACTACAAAGGCTTTCAGTATAAATACTGAAGCTTGAGTTATGGCACGAACGAAGCTAATCTTGTATGTAGGCAATATATAAGTTTCAATAATAAGAAATTACGATCATTCTCAGCATCTCTTCCCAGCTGTTTACCATTAAGAAGGGAGGATAGCTGAGCCATATATCAACAAGGTGGACTTTTTTGGAAACGTGATCTACTTCGCGGCCTGGGCCATAATTACATGTAGGAGTTCCAGATGCAGAGGAAAACATGTAGATCGTCGCCTTCTAATATCGTAAGGGCTTCTGGGAAATGTGTTAAATTAGCTTTATAAACTGAATATGATCCCGTATGAACCGAATATAAACCCTTGGTACTGAGATATTGTATTGTTCATCTGCATCTATGAATCATTTTTTTTTCTCGATTTTTTCGAGCAAACGTCAATAAACGAAATTCGGTAATGTTAGCTTACGAAGCGCAACATATGTCTCGATGGCCTGCAATAACATGGCTACTTCAGCCTTTATAAAGAACGGTTTGTAAACTCGCCGACAGGTGTTCGATTGAATTGTCAAAACACCCAAGAGAAAATTCGCTATTAAATACCTTAATTTATTAGGATATTGCTGGTCGTTTTTCGTAGTACATAAAAACGGGGTCGCTTAATTGCCTAAAGCTTTTTCATGCCGAGCATTAACAGCGTCTAATTTTTGGACAATACACTTGAACAACTTAGAAGTAACTTAGCCACAGGCAGCGCAGCGAAGGTTTTTATGAAACTACTCTTTTGAAGCAAACATCGATATGCTCTAGACGACGTAGAATAATAGATAGAGTGGTTTAACAAGCTTAATGACTTCCATATAATACATCATTCATTATCTAGCAAAAAAAATACCGGGCTCCGAAAGGCCGAAAAGGCAAGAATTTTGCCGTTTCGGTTGGAAACTAAGTATCTAAATACTGATCGAATTTTCACATCTTGCGGCCTATAGAAATGTTTATAGCGTTTTCATATATCAATTTTCATATAGATAGCTCGGCCGAATCATAACCTATTGATATTTTTACTGCGAGTCAATTCATACGTTGCACTTTGACCCACTTTTAATTTAACAGCCTAAGGATTCCGCTCCGCCGCCTGTATTTAGGAGTAGATTCTTTCGCATTAACGGATTCATGCAAAATAACTTGGCTGGAAAGCGTTTGATTCGCAGGGTTAAAGCTGCGACAAAGCTATCAGTTTAATGGTCCTGAAATATGCCTACGTAGCTGACAGTGTCTCTATGAATATTCACAAATTCGAGTACTTAGTGGTTTGATTGCTGTTTGTTTTGGGGAGTCGTTCAGTCGTCTGCTGAGATAAAAAAAAAACGTCTTGGGTGGAGGAATCTCAGTAAGTTTTAGCGCTAGCATTATATCGGAAATCAACAGGAAGCTTTGAACTACAAAAGTAATTTTATCTATGTAAGGAATATGTAAAAACTGCATTTTAGCTTTGAAAAAGAAAGGCTTTATAAAATCATTCAGCTTAAACGAGAAGAGAGATTCATTCTGTAAAGTTTTTTTATATATTAGATCTTTTATTATTGATTTAGAAAATGTTACCTACGCCCTTAGCGTCATTTTCCAGCTTGTTCCGATATTCGCCATTGATCACTGAGTGTCAAATGTAGAGCAGGCTTCCGCGGTCGTAACTATTTCTTCTCTATTTAATCAGTAATGATATGCCGTTTGTTCGAATCTTCTATAATTTCCATTTAAAAACGCAGTCAAATAGAAGAGTTGTAGTCGTAAAGTCTAGTTTCCAGAATTGATAATTTCGCTTGCATCAATCTTTTCCATCTCCAACGATACAAAGGCTAAAAACAGATCTATTTCTATTCTCATCTTTTTTTGCTCCTAAAAAAGGACCAATAATCGTCAAAATATTTAAAAAGCAACTAAATATACCGAATGTTTCTTAATGTGTATGTATATATATTATTGGAATTTTCTTACATTTGACATTCGATTAATTTCAAAGATTTTTATTGTGTTTATAACTGGCTTCACAATCAGGATGTTTGATTTTTTAGTATTACCTTATACCGACTCCTGATTTCAGGATTTTTATACTACGAGAAAGGCAGTACGTACAAGTTCGAGCGTTGACAAACAGCTCCTATAGCGAAGAACAAGCTTTTGGCTGATATACTTAATTTTAGCTATCCACTTAATGACACACACGTCTGTCATTAGTGACGGATGTATGCCGTAGCATGCATGGTTAGCGTGAAGCGCCATTCAACTTAATGAATCGCTTTTATGGGGTTTTGTGTTCTCATGCTTGTTTTTTTTTTACATCCAGTACGGCGACCTATGTACCAGGTATGACGTCTCTCAACTCTGACGAAATCAAAGGTCTTCGCTTAAGCATAATCGTGTGCGTCGATTGAGACTTGTGAAGAAAGCGAACTTGCTAAAACAATGAACCCGTCAAATTAACTAGACAAAAACCAAACACAATAGGAACCATCGTTCCAACACAGCCGAACGACACTAAAATAACTATAAGCTAGGAAGCAATGATCTTATCATCTGATCAAAACTGAAACATTCGAAAACTATCAACAGATAAATTACATAAGGTATATGTGCGACATTTAGCCACACATATCTGTGTCAGTTTAGAACCCACTCGTAATCGCGGCATAACGGCTAAATCACCCAGTGTGTCTGCATACTAAGGTTCACAATAGGTTCTTTGGCACCTAACATTATCGACCAGGTGACCAATTATCAGCCACAGGACCCCCAATTCTAGAAAAGGCTCTTGGTCGCTTTCTAATGATGGCGGCGTTTTCGCCTCTAGTGCACCATAATATCCATAAGGTAGTCGAACCGTTCACATAGGTACAATGCATGTATATAATGGCTTCAATCGTTCTGGGATCAGAATTCCACACCGACTTCTTTTACTAATTTTCGCAATTATTCTTTATTTATTCGTAGTTTTGAGGAGAGTTGCTAGGATGTTGTTGTTATTCTATAGTAGCACAGTAGCTTATCTAAATTAAACATGTTCCCTAAGACCGTGTTTAAACAGACAAGATATCTCAACGAAACGTTTTGCATGTGCCAGAAACATCACTTCTTACTAAATATAATTACTATTCAGCACAATTACATCTAGAGACCTAAGGTCCTAACAAACCCGTTTCAAATGCTTCCTTTGCAGTTATGGGAGCTCCTAGTAGCACAAGTAAGCGAATCCAAGTTACCCTGTCTGGATTTGTTGCTTTCTCTTTCTCTCGATAACGCTGCATCTGTAATAATTAAACAAGTTTCAATCTGGGCTATTCGTTGGCCATGCGCTCACTCTAAAATATATACATATTGTCACGTGCGCTAGAATTTGCATAGTGTTACGGTAGGCTTCTTCAACGGTGCGTCGACATTTCTGAATCAAGCCTTCTGGTCTCAGAGACCAGCATGTACATTGATCAGAAATTAGCTTTTATTCACGGTGGACAGATCTTTTGGGGCTCGTGAGCAAGTCAGAAATTATTTCTGAAGTCAATTTTTGCATTGATGGTGAATATTTTCTCATTAAAAAAATCAAAGGTGACCTTCGCCTTCATTTTTAAGAGAATTATGGAGAAAATGACATTGATCAACCCTCCTGTCTTATTGGACTCTCTGTGTCTTGAGTTCTACGTCCGGTGTTGCCATCAAGCATTCCATCACACGACTGGCTCTCGACATGAAACGAACCCGTTTACGCCCTGTGGTCTGGGTTCGAACTCGGGCATAGACCGGCCCCGTTTCATGCTGGGAGCCAGTCGTCTGATGGAATGCCTAACGGCAATACCAAGCGTAGAACTCGAAACCTAGAGTCTTATTGAGCTCAGAGAGCATTTGTCCAACTTCCATAAGATACGATATGGTCGTACATAATGCGCAACATGGCAACCCTATTCACATAAAATTTATCGGCTTACGAACTGATCAAAATAGTCCGAAATGCACTCTTAGACGTAATCGATAACCTCGAGTACGCACTGTCTTCCTCTGCCGTCAGTTTTTCATTGTACTATGCTAACATCTGCTGTCGCTTTTTCGAAGTCTTGTAACCCGCTCCCCTGTTGCATTTGGGTGGCCGAATAAATAAAGTTTCGCTTAGCTCGAAGAGTTGTATAGGAAAGCAACTGATCGACCTTTGTTAGAATATCGAAAATATGATTATTAGATAGGTCTCCTTATATATGTTATCCGCAAAACGTAATTAAGAGGTAAGTAAGGCAGAACATGAACTTTCAATATAACAATCATCTTCAGTAGCATAGCTTTCGCAGTGTTCGCGAATAGCCGCCTTTGAAAGGTACACCAGCGGTTTTCAATTTGAAGAAAGTCATCTGAATGGGAAATAGGTAGAATTTTAGTTGGTGTACTCCTGGCTACAACTGCAACTCGTTACTTTCTAACTGGAGCTTCTTACTGACTGGGTTTCTAGACTAATTCAAGGATATAAATAGGCCACGAGGTGTAGTATGTAAGATATTTGATGTAATGCTAACACAGGTTCAGACGTAGAAGTCGAAATTTTATTTAATGAGAATCGTGTAACAATAGAAAAAAAGCGACAGTCATATTTCAAGATACTGAAGCCTATGGAGTATAGATGAGTAACTTTTGCTGACTATGGCTTTTTGATACAAGGCAAGCGTTAGTTGTCTAACAAGAACGAAATAGTCGAACAAATTAATCTGTGCATTATAAAACACTTTATATTTACCCATGTAAAATGGACAAATGGTGTCCGGAAACTTTTAATGGCCACGAAACAAAAGAAAGTCAATTTCTGTAATATAACGTTACTCAGCGTAGGGGATTCAATTTGTATTATATA
>NW_019215263.1:0-18879 GCF_002532875.2 Varroa jacobsoni | reverse complement strand
AAATAGGCAATCATTTATCGGACAATTAGCAATTTAATTTGATTATATATATATATATATATATATATATATATATATATTATTTTTAAGTCTACCAGATTTTCAAAATAAAATAAATTAAATTGGATTGTTCGAATTAAGAGAACTAACCGTTAATTTTTCATCGGTCACGTTTGTTCTGATTCTTTTATTTGACTTATCTCTCACTTACCTTTGTAATTTAAACAAACCTTACATACACCTAACATAAAACCATAAGACCTTTGCCTATACGAAGGGCCCTCTATAAAAGGGGCATCATAAACAATGTCCTAAAGACTACTCAGAATGTAAGTTTACTTTCTACTGTTCGATCGCCGATTCATCTTAACCCAATTTCAAAGTTCGTATTCTAGGTTGTTTCGTGGGAGATCAAAGTCTTTTTTAATGAGTACCCATGAGCATACCGTAAACGTTTTCGAGGATCCTTTTTATAAACCTTTACTCGCCATTTAGAAAGCTACAATGAACTTATCCAGTGATCGGAAGTTAATATCTATTGAATGACATGTATAAATCCATCAAATTTGTGTACTTGAATAGCGAAATACTAGTCTGAAGTCGTTTATAGTGTATGCCTCACTGAATATATAAGAACGAAGGTTAGCAGCTGATTTCAGATAATTCAAATATTAAACTACGCTACATATAAAGTACATGGAACACTACTATATAGACTGTTGCCCAGAACTGAAGGAAAATTTCATTCAATTAAATCTCATTCAATTTGATCCACACTAATTATCTTAATAAAAGCTGAGTCGTGGGTGAAATACGTTAACACCAATAATTGAAGCACTCTTAGATAGTGACGCATACTTTCAATGAAACGTCTATGTATGATTCGCCATCTCTCTTGAAATGTTACTATCAACAATTTATATACTTTTTAACCAAAACAGCACTAATCTATAAGCGACGTGGAGTGTGTTCAGCCCAATTAAATGGTAGCGTATAGCGACAGTCACCGGTCGGTGAACTCCTGGGACAGCATCCGCGTCATCCTGTTCTGCTATCTAGCCCGCGACCCTTGCAAAACAGCAGACACCCACGCGACTGGCGGCAAGGTGCCGCCTTCCTTTAGCCACCTCCAGTCTCCCGGATCAGCAGACTCCGTTGCGAGCTCGCCCGAACTCCAAACCTCCTCCTCACCCCCCTCCCGCGGTGCTCCCGCTCCACAACTCTCTACGAAACTGTGCACTGCCCTAGACTCAACGCAGGCGGCCAGGTTTCCCTGACCGCCCGCCCGCCAGCTCGCATTAGTCTGTCTGCGTGCCCGCGGCAGACTCGGCGGTATTTCTTCCTGCCCAAGCCTACTCAATCGGAGTCCTCCTGTGCTGCAAGCTGCAGCACCCTGCTGCTGCCGCTAGTCGGCCCCATTCAGATTCCCGCGTACCCCCTTCTCCCTCAGACCGACCGCCAGCCGGCCGGCCAGCCGGCCGTCAAGGAGACCAACCCCTCGTATTCCACCGCCGTTGTACCATTCCCCCACCCCTTGTTCACCCTCTACCCGCCACCGCTGCCATTGCTGCGGCCTCTACCACCATCACCCGTCCCGTTTCATTCCTTCCTGAGCGCCTCTACCTACGAAGAGCTCGCACCGCCCTACCCTAGCCTAGCCTAACTCCCCCCAAATAACGATCCCCCAACTTTTTCCCCCTTGAAGGCCCAAGCCCCACATTACCGGCCCGTTTTGCGAGAGCGAGCGAGCCCGTCCGCTGGTCTGACCGCCAACCCGCAGCCGGCCCATAGCCAGACGAAGCTACCGAACCCAACCGCGCAAGCAGGCAAGCAGTTTCACTGGAGAGCCACTCTCTTCCTTTCGAGGAGCTTCCGTTTACTTTAGTTATATAGAGTACTACTGAAAAGTTCAATCTAGTGCTTGCTAGAGGGCGCTACTAGGACTAGTCTTTATTGCTGAACTAGGCGACACGCTGCCATGCGATGTTGAGCGAATCTTCTTTTGTCTAAATTAGTTGTAAAGAACGAAGGATGTGAGGAGGAGCTCGAAAATACAACCGAAACACATATAAAATTGGCATGAAAAAACCCTACTATATAGATATAGACATTAGAGCTATGGAAGAACGTCGCCTTTCTAACTAGGCCGTCCTGCTTCGTGTTGTTGATGTCAAGTTGATTGAACCGTTTAATTATGTATGCCTTTGCCTCTCTGTATAAGATGTGTCATAAAATCAAGTAAATCATGTCCATGAAAATGCTCAACTGTCTGCATGCTTTAGGAAGAACGACTAAATATTGAACTTTAGACCGAATCATCGAAATTAACTGATATTGCTCGTATGAAAAGGCTACCATCACACAGATTTGGTTAGATAAGAACATTTGCCAGTATCTACTTCTCCCTCACATCAGGTAGCAAAAACAATGGCGTGTTTGCACGAAGTTTGAGCTAGTTCTAAGACAGCCAACGATATATAAGAGGAGTAAGACCCTACTCAAAGATGCAATGAGCGTTACGCTAAATAACAGAAATATGGCTGATGATGAATAATTTTTTGACAAATCTACACAGTCTGGGTTTTACATGATTTAGCCCATTCTAAAGAACCGCCTTTTAATCATTCGGCCACAAAGGTTTGGCATCACTTACTAGCTTGACAAAGTCAAAGTTTCAGTTTGTTGCAAATCGCGTAATACATTTAGGTGATTTGTATCCGTCTGAACGTCTCGAGTGGTGTCGAAGAACGGAGGTGTATCTGTAGCCCTTAGTAACATCCGAACTAGCTGGGAAAGCAACCTTATCTCGATGTCTGACGAAGGGCGAACAAATGTTGGACTCGGGGACCACGAACGGCAACTACCAAATACGACTTAAATCACTTCTGTATTTAGTTTTTCTTCTAAGGATATTTTCCTCCATAGAAGTTCAGTTTAAACGGTTGCTTCATCGAAAGGTTTCATGATGGCCATCGACGCAAATAAGTGAATTGATGACCCAGATTAAATGAGAACGAACATCTGTTAACTACTCAAACAAGTCCTCATTTACAAATTCTTTCAGCTTCCACTTAAACCGTTTCAAAGTAGTGATTTAGTGATAGCCAATATTAAATATACTCACTGTTACAGTAAAAAAAAAAACACTGCTAGAGAGCTAATAGTCATAACGGTACGCGTAGGAAGGTTATAACCTTAACATGTTTGTTCCTGATGATCCACGAACATATCGTTAATTTTTCTGCCCTGTCCAGCAGTAATCGATCATATTTTCAAAAGTTTAATAAGAGCCATCACAGTCCGCACAGAGCGGGACACGTCCTAAGGGCGTCAGTTTCTTCCCCGGCCTCATAGATCTCTTTCAACCTGCTACCTTTCACACCGGTGCTCTGTTGGTCGAAATAACCACTTGTTTAGGTTAGAAGGTTCCCGAAGGACTAACAAAGAGTTCGCCGGTAGTGTGATGCAATGAGAAGATTGGCGCGGGGTTGACGGAATGGGAACAGATCCCGATGGTATAGAAACACACGAAAGACAGAGTGAAAAGACACAGCTAATAGTTAGACATAGTAATGAAGTTTGGCTTGAGGGCTCCGTCGAATAGCACCAGCGCCTCAACATCAACTTCAAGTTAGAATTGGATCTTTACTTGAATTACAATGTATGACGCTCATAATGGTAGTGCTCGCAAACTAAATCAAGTTGAGCATATGTTTAGTGTTCCTAAGTATTTATCTTGCACGGACGAAGGCACAGATGACACGAAATAGGAAAAAATAGACTTGGGCCAAAAGGCTTCACGCACGGAATACTACATTTCGCCAAAAAGAGTTCGCCACCTTAGCGCATAGATGCAGCTTTCTCCACGACATTTCCTTGCTGCTGCTGCTGATGATAAGGACATGAGGATACTGAAATAAAGTTCTTTTACACGGCTATTTTTCATAAACGCTGAAAGTCGCGGTTGTCCTGATGTGGTACAAATGACAGAGGCGGCAGGATCATTATCAATCATAATTTTTGGGCTACTCACGATAATAATATGACGATTGATAACTGGCAATATTGCCCGTGTTCGTACAATGCTTTTTATTAAAATAGTGGATACTACATTTGTTTACTTAAACCGAGTTTGTAATATATAGCGTACGAAAATCATATGGATCGTTGCTCGGTCTTCTGAAGTTCACAGAATTTGGACAAAATCGGCCTTTCCAACCTGGTGTTTTCTGTCACGGAAGTCGTCGCGAAATAATTAAGGATGATTTCGCTTCATTTTTCCGAGCGGTCCCAAAGGCTCTATTAAGAATTAAGCCTGTTTTACGTTAAGATAGCAGAATAAGCTTAACGGTACGAGGCAATTATTTCAATAGGGCAACGGATTAGTGATCGTAGAACACAACATTTTGAAAAATACGGGGCAGCAATCGAGTGACTAGCTTCGTATAAACTGCCAAAATGACAAATCAAAAGCATCGCGTTTGAAAAAGATCTCAGCAACCATTCATACATATACTAAAGACTTAATAGAACCATCCACGTTTCATAAGCAAGCTCTTAAGTATTTTTTGTTTACTTACACGTGCCAGCGTATCATACGGTAACCTTCACGCTGCGTTCAGGCCAGAAAACATATTATTGAAGTTTATAGACGAGAGGTTTCAGTAATAATACAAAACAGAACAGGGATCTTTCATTGAAACACAAACGGAAGCTTCTGTAAACTATTATTTTGGTATGCTTATATGAAATAAAGGAGTTCTCTAAGAACGAAAGTTGTTCGCCCTCCTTCAGGTGAGATCTCATCCTTCCAAAAATGCCTCCCGCCGAGTAATCCTATGATAGATGAAGGCAACCCCACAAAATGGTAAATAGAAAATAAATGGTGACCGGGAGGGAGTATTGTGCGCGTATATCGTCTTTATGTTCCTATGTTTCGAGTTTTACGTCCGGTATCGCCGTAAGTGTGACGCAGGCCACGTATATCATGTGACACTTTATTATTATAGAATTTGAGGATAAAAAGATGTTATACTTCCGAAACAGATTTGACGGATGCGTCAAATCGGCTCTGTTTAGGTTTATGGCCAATTTCAGTTCCCCTATGCAGAAAGTATCTACAAATGCACTGCAGTCGATTTACTTTATCATATCTGTGTTGTGGAAACTCTTCCCCATCTCAACAATGTGACCGAATTAATGGCCAGCCGGCGCGCCGGCTTATACTCCTGATCAAAACAATTTGTCCTCCTTTCATCGCATTAGCCTATTTCAACAACATGAAACAATAGTTTTCGGTGTTTAGAGAGCATTGTTTTATGTTATAAAAAGTAATAGTACATTTCTGAAGATCTCGGCATTTGACGACCATTCTGAAACAGATCAGGCGCATGTCATATACTATATAACACTACTCTCTAACAATTGCGCTCTAAAGTACCAAGAAAATTGAACGTGGTAAGCTATTCCGACACGTCTCAAGAAGCCAGTACCAAGCCACTGTGCCTATTCGGAATTCGTTTACAGATATAAAGGAAAAAAACACACTATTTTGCTTGAGAATTGAAGAAGTTATGTAAGCAACAAAAACAAGTTAAACAGTTCATCGAAAATACATCTAGTGAATTACGAACAATGGAAAATACTATAGTGTATCTTATAGATTTAATAATCAATCACATATTTATATATATATATATATATATATATATATAGACACGTCTTGAAGAGCTAAATAGACTTATATGGTCAACGCCTTGACAATGAGAATTTATATTTCACAATGTAGCGTTGCTCTATATGTTTAAAGAAGAAATCGCTCCCGAAGAAAATCTGCTGAAGAACGTCCGCTCTTCGACTCAGCCTCGATAACACATTACATTTCAACTTCCTTCAGTTTAGAATTCGCAAAGATATCACTGGCCGAAGGAACAGCCTGTGTTCAGCTGGAACACATTATTGGCTTTGTTCAACTCTGAGCCCCTTTCGAACTGGGTGTACTTGAAGCAGAAAGCCCAACATGTTTGCGGCAGTCACACATGGTTTCCGTCTCAACTCAAAACGCAACTCTAGCGTTTTATATACACGAAAAATTCACGTAAATGAGTGTCTGGTGATTTCTAAGGCTCCGCAAATCTACCGGTCCCCGAATTTGTGATTTTGCAGGTCTGCGACAACTGTAAGAAAGCCCCTCACATTTCTTCTGGAAGAAGGTGGATCGTTTTTCTTTAGATATGGATTCAGCGTTGCTACGACCTTCTTTTCAAAACTCTAAAGGTTCTAACTGCGTATTTACGGTTTTATTCAAAGCGATGTTCTCTGTGTTTATGCATGATGGCTCTGGCTCTACAAAAGAAATCATTTTTAAAGATTTTATGCTACCAGCCGACTTAAGCTCGAGTTGTTAGACTTGCAGGGCAACGAGCTAAATGCTCTCAATAAGAGACTAATGCATCTGGATTTCTCCATGAAAGAAAAATATTTTAAAAATTAAAATCTGTTGAAGATTTGACAGTAACAAGAGATACCCAAATTCAGGTGCTAAGCTAAAAATCGACCTTTCATGCTAGGTCGTTACTTGCATTTGTACAAAAAGATTGACTCTTCACAACGATAAGGAGTAATATGCCTAACATGTCATCGGGATATAATTTGTGAATAGTTTTAAGCAACTAGAAACCAGGCCTCCGTGTGACATATTTCCTTGCAGCGTGAGCTGCGTTTTGTGTGCTCTACTATTCAAAAGCAAAAATACCTTTCTTATCTTGCCAATTTCTTTGGGTACACTCTTGGCTCTTGAACCGGTGCTCTACAAACTTACAACCATGTAAGTTAGCTGAGGAGTTGGCCACATTAAAATTGTCCCCCCACTGCCAAAAATATCCGGGTTATTCTTCTCCTCCGCCCTCGACGGCATATCTCTGCCCGATGCCCCCGCGTCGATCGGGCGATGATTCGCATGGTCGGGTAGTCTCGGCGCCTCCTAAATCAGCAGCGGTGCCTAAGTGGTAACGCCAGCAAGGATCCGCGATGGCTTCTAGTTACTACGCTAGAGGCAACGGACCAACAGACCGACCCACTGTGATGTGGCGTGGCACGAAGAATGATCCGGCCACAACGTGCAAGTCATGCGGCGTCGATTTGACTTCCCGCCGCGGCCTCGTCTGCTTGCTTGTCCTGCCCCGGCCCTTTGCAGGCCTTCATATCGGCGGGAAGCACCCGCCACATTTTCTCAGAAGGTGACAGCCCGAATAGCGAGTTTAGGTCGAAGGGGGCGTATTGAAAGAGAGGCTAGCGATTGAGAGGGATATCGTCGTGGAACTTGTGCAGCAGGAAAAGGAGGCAGCTTCTATCGGGGTTGAAGAGAAGCGCCCTTGGCCAAAGAGGTGAAAGAAGGAACCCACGCAGGAAGACGGGCTCACAACAGCAGCGGCAGTGGCGGCGACGCCGATGTCGCTCACTCGTTGGCGGGGTGCATCGTTGGAGCACTGATTGATGAAGCCAGAGGCATGGCGATGAACGCGGCGGCCATCACTGCTACCTACACCGCCTTCATCCTCATGTCCAAATGATATCGATGTACATCGTCCCCCCCACATGCGCGGGGCGCCGTTGTTCTTCGACTGGAACAACAGCTGCGGAAGCGACGATGCCGGTTCGAACAGAGCTCAGACTGGACGAGTGACGAGACTACATATCGAAAAAGGTACGGCGGAGCGTGGCGTAGCAAAATAACTACGATGCCGCCACGGCGGTCGGGAGGGGAGGGGGGGGGGGAATAGGTATATGATACAAAAGAAAACTGCACAATTTAAAATGGGAATATTAATCAAAAATACGTTGGTCTATCTAATACCGGTGCAACTATTTATCATAATCACTTGCAATGTATAGGTTATTTCGTGATAACTTCAAGTTAGACACGTACCAGTGGTCATCATGATACTATTCGTAGAGTATGTATGTGACTCGCGCAGGTGGACGGGATCTCGAACACAAACGGTTATTTGGCAACGCCATGACGTCCTTTCAGGGTATACATTCTTTTATATTGGCTTGTGTCTGGATAAAGCGTTCTAGACAAGAAGGATCTTATAAATATGCGGCTGCGTCCTAACTATCTGTTAGCGTCGAGTTTTTTTATTCGAAATACTAATTGCAGAGATGTGTCCAAGCGAAGACGAAGATTTAAGACGAACATTGTTAGCATACTCAGCGTGTTACAGAAATGCTCAATAAGCAGTGCACCGTTATCCTTCAGCTTCAGCTAGAGATACATATTTCGCCGTTCGGATTCCTAACTTTTTAAGGTATAGAACATTCACAACCCTTTTATAAAGCTAGTGGAAGGCAAGCATGGCTTTTTACAAGAAAAACAAGATATCTTAATGGACACGAATTATTCTATTAGAATTGTGTTTTGTCTTTTAGTAGTACGTAACGCACGACGCAGCATATATTCTTAGATGTTTGATAAACGGTAGTGGCTGCACGACTTAGAGATTGCCAGTGTGCTGGCAAGAATATTATCCCATGGGATTCGAGTTGTCCTATCATTGGGCAAGCATCGATCCATCCATAGGATCCTGAGCCTATCTACAACGCAGCGACCTACCGTTGCTTGTTAAGATGCGACAGGGACAGTTTCACAGGGACAAGATGTACAGAGCGTTGTATATATATTAGACTACTACGAGGTTACTACCTGGCTTGTGCAGATAACACGCACAGAGTTGTACAGCGTTCAAGGCGCCCGAAAGGCGTACGTAAACGATTTGCTTTTCTGATTAGATAATTTTCAAATATTGTTTTGTAACTAAAGCCGCATTGGGTGCGAATTGCTTCTAGAATCTATCGACTCGTGGTAGTGATCCACAGTAATTACCTGGGCGTGAGCAGCCCACGCGATTTTCTTTCCGTTAGGAATACGCAATCCGTCCAACCGATAAGCTAGAAGATTTGGCTCATACATAGTATTTTGTCTACAAATATTAACGGTTACCGTTATCAGTATTTTCAATATTTTTTTTTATGACACATCATATATATATATATATATATATATATATATATATACAGTATTGGCCGAGACTCAGTGTCCTGTTGGTTTTTCAGGTGAGTGTCGGACTACCCACGGAAACTAACGGCTTGAGTGGTATATCCGGTCGGCTTTTCCTAAATTTGTTTCTTGACGATACTTATGGAATCGTGAAGCGTTTTGGGTATTAGCAGCCAGGCATACTTCAATCTCCATAACTTTCAGCACCAAAAGAGTTATTAACGAACTAAGACCTTCATATTATTTATAGGCAAAGCATCGACTGGTGGAAGCCCGGTCGGCTTTCTGTGCCTTCCACAGTTAAACCTTACCAACCTCGTCATACGGACATGTGGCTAACTCATTTAACTGGTCATCAGGTCTTTGCTCACCGATGCAATTACGGGCGACTCAGCTTTGTATCGTGAGATTCTACCGAACTATGCGATTTCGCAAATTCGGAAGATCGACGTTCTCCGGATCCGGCCTGAATCCGCTTAGTCTCCGCCGCTTCCATCAACGACTCCCGCAGCGCGACAGTAGCAGATGCAAAAAGAACTACTATCTGTCGTAATCCATCGTCAAAGCCCCCCCCCCTCAACCATATGAAATCCCATTGCTCTGCTCCGATCGACGATAAGATGGTACGAGCTTCTGATAAGTGAATTGCAATGTCGATAGCCAACCGTTATAGGTCACATCGAGCATTAGCTTCTTAAAGATGAAATGATAACAACTGATTACTAGAGGTAGGTTTTTGCACTTATCAGAAGAGGCATTCGTTTGGTCGAATGGTGGATGAAACTTCCAAAAATCGAACTAAGTATATCTGCTTCGTTCGCTCATATTCTGAATTAGCTTGATCGCAGATCTTCGCCCGTTTGGCGCGATCCAGTTAGTACAGAATAAGTCTTTAACTTTCTACGAAATTAAAACACAATTATAATAAGTAACAGTTCTAAAAAATAATGACACTAATAATAATAATAACAATGATAACGTAACCTTAAAATATTAGTCGGTCGTAAGAAACACAATCTAACCAACAAGCCAAACCAAGCACCATTTAGTCTCTCGGATCTTCTTCAAAAATTGTAACATATGTCTATCTTTGAAGCCCATTCCTTCTGCTGATGGTGCGTTACTTCTTGCCAGAAATAGACCTACGATTATTAATTATTACTTGTTCATATTATTGCATAACTAGCCCTAAACAACTTCCCACTGTCCTAAGTCGAACTGGTAACTTTGAAAAATACATGCAGATGTTACGTACAACATTTTTTTATAATAAACTTATGTTTTATCTGTTGATAGCAGGCATATCTACGTCAACTAGATCCAACATATATTTAGAACGGATTCGAGACATGTGAAGGAGGTTTTGCTCGATCTCCTGACAGCTAACCAGCTCCATCCACAGACTTCTCAGCAATACCAATATAGATTACGCTGGATTGTGTCCGAGTGGGCATTTGTAATAGGGATCCTATTTTTATGGACATCCAAGTATTTAAATAGGGAACCACAAGCAGGCTAACAAAAATGCCCATTTATAGGACGATACGTCAGTTAAGCTAATCCATGGTATTGAAGCTTCAACTTAAGTTGTATCTTCCTTTCAGCAACGGGTGTACTTTTCACTCGAATATTTTAAATCGAATTAATGAGCATTTGTCGTCGCTTCTGCGCGATCCTGAGTGTATGTTAGCGTGTTTTTGTTTATTCCAGTTATAAGGGCAAATTTATGGGTCTCCACAGCGCATACTCTGCTGTGCGGCAGCCAGTTTGCTACTTATTTGATCCTATAGAGAGGTCAGCCAATCGAGCAGTCGCGATATGGCTGCACTACAAACACCATTTTGACCTCCGTAATAACCATCCCGTAACTAAAGCCCATTAGGCTCCGACTGCCGGCGTTTGTTGCCCCCAGTCTCGTTTCCACGTGCTACTGTTGTTGCCATTGTTGTTGTGGCGACGACAGCGCCATCTTTTAGGCCACGCCGGCACTCCCCGCCGAGTCTGTAAAACATGGGCAACCGTTTGTTGGCTTCATTAACGTCAACGGAAAACTATGCTCTTCGTGTCAGCGTTCTAACAAGGCTAGGAGAAGAGAGGGAGGGAGAAAGGGAGGTTCGCCCCACGTCTTTTGGTGACAGTGGTTACTCCCCATTAGGCGGCCGAATCGACATCGCCATCCTTTCAAGCGTGTAGCAAGTTTCAGAGTTGACTGGGAACAGCAAGTGATCCAGCAAGCTATTGAACGAATTTTTTCTTGCGTTCAACGTCTAACGGCCAAGTCGTTAAGCATTCCTTTCAGACGGCTGTGTTATACGGCCGATCCCTCCCAGCAGCAAAGGAACTATGCTTATATCGCGATCTGACCCCCACCTGTCCCTAAGTTCAGTAGGCAAGCCCATTACCGGTGCGGTATTACAGGGGCATTGTTACGAACCTAGCAGGGACACAGCCGGCACACAGCAGAACACAAAGACAGTGTACATACTATGCGAAGCCAGCAAATGCCCTAAGCCATGCAATGGCGGTTATCACTCACTCAATCGTCTCCGTTTCATTACATCGCTCATCGTTGTTAGAATTAGAAATGCTTGAATTATATGCGTTGCGATAATCGCTTTTTAAGAACTACTTGTCCTACCATTACTACTTACCGAAACCGAATCGACCCCGCTGTGTTTCGGTGCCCTGTTTTGCACTGTTTTTCTGTTCATTATCAATCGGCTCCCGATTGTTGCGATGCTTATTCGGCCAATGAGTGGGTGGCCCAGCACTCTCTCATGTTCTCCGCCCTGACGGCGCCAGCGTTACAAAAACAAAAGATAGAAGGACGCCGCCATGAACATCATGGCGGCGTCCTTCTATCTTCTATCATAGTTTTTTATTGTTAGTCAAACTGGGACGTCGTGCGGTTAACTCATCGATACGATTCTAGACATTAATTCAGAAGAAAACTCTACCTGTTTAGCTGTCTCGCGCATGGCGTCCACATAATATGCTGACGGTCTAACGGTCTGTGGCGGCAACTCACTCATATATATATATATATATATATATATATATATATATATATATATATAAAAGTTTCGAGTTGATAAAAAAACATTTTAGCATGCTCCAATTCGTTTAGAATGTCTGCCAATTGAAGCACTGCTACTAATTTCAGCATAAGTTATTTTGTAGATTGCTATATATAGGAAAGCGACCAAAATCCAGTTTGGTTTCATTATTCCTACATATACTCTTATTGGGTTCGAAGAAACGTTCACCGAAACCGTGTGCTGATTCGTACACAACGGGGGGGGGGAGCGTCATTTAAGTTGTTATTTTTTGGTTTCCACGCTATTGTTTAAATGTATATATCTAAGCATTTAGTGTATCTGCTTGTGATTTTTGTTGTTGCTAATTTTTGAATGAATTGGCGCAATTTCATCCCATCATTTTAGTTATTTAGCCAATATTTTCCTTACGGACTCGCTTAAAGTCATACCTAGCCCTTCTGTTAATACGCCGTATTCAACGACACTGGCATGCGTCGTACAAACTTCAAAGCAGGCAAAATTACTCCTACAAAAGTATCTGGCCGTTATGTGCTGAACCGATATAATAATAATATCATTCAACGTATTTCTCTTGAGTACAGTTATTCAGAACTTAAAACCTTATCTCGACCTAAAAGCATGTAATCATCACTAATATACAAGGATATTATCGAATGATCAATTTACCTTTTACTTTGAACATACGGCACAAAGATTAGGACAGGTCGCACAGGAAAAACAATTATGTCCCTGATAAGGCTTCCATAAATGGAATTGAGCTAGCGAAGGGAAAACTAAACGGAGTTTTCCTGACCTTAAGAAAAAAAGTGTTATAAACAAATAAAATAACGATCTTGTACGCATTATTGTGCACAACCATTGAAATTAGGTCGATAGAGCAGCCTGACGGGCCCTTCTTTCCGAAAGCCTTCCAATGTACGAAAGAAACAAATATCAACGCGTTCAAGTAATGATTGCAACGTTCTAACAAATTTATGAGATGAAAAAGGAACACTTCTTTGTCTCAGAATGTCTAAGAAACCTGTATTTATTTTAGATTAAATTAACCAATAACGGCACGGCTACAAGAGCGTCGTTACGATCCGGCACAGAGAAGATCGTCGTATTAAACATAAGTACAAGACCTAAAAATTGCACAGGATTTAGAAATTCAGAGCTCTACTGATTCCAGTTAAATCAACTCCAAGACCTAACACTTTTATTAACCGCCGGGAAAAACAGCCAATTTCGGTTTGTTTGTCGAGTTATTTGTCTAAAACTAGACCGTGGGTCTCGAACTTGGCCCCCGCTAGCTTCTGAAACGTTAATCTCACGCAGATCGCTTCGATATAGCAAGGTCAACGACTCTATTCACAATTTATGCCTATCCAAAGTTCGACAAACTCTACCAACAGTTCCTGGCCACTATTTAGCCAAAAGACTATCCCTCTACTCGAATGAGCTTACTTAAAAATGATTTTCTAAAGCGCATGCTTATTCACGACTCTCTAGTCCGCTCTGTTTTTTTATCAAACACTTTATAAAGAAAACCTCGGTAGCAGAGACCACCGACTGGTACTAAGCACCGGTTCATAACACAGAATTTCATACGTGAAGAAATTATCTAGAGTTTGATCCTACCTATCTCGATCAGCGGTTATCGAAACGTGTACTTAAGACGACGTAGGCTAAGACCATGAAGCACGGCACTGTTAAAATAACTAGTCGCCCCTTAAATACGGGCATTTTTGAAGTCACAGAGGGGGACTAACCCCGGTTTGGTAACATGCCAGTTATCTTTCATATCCTTTAAAGTGGGATTGCTCCATCAGGCTAATTCTATTCTAAAGTTCAGTTCTATACGCTTTGTTGCATTTCACGGTGAGCGTCTTTCTAGCCTTAGAATTACTCGTGTAGATCTTGGGGAACACGCCGACAGAAAGGGTCCGTACGATTCCGGACTACTTCTCTGGCACCCTCGCTGACCATGATGATTTGCAGAAGCTTAACAAAGAGAACGAACCAAGATCATGAAAGGCCGCAGGATTCCGGCTTTCGTTGGTCTCTGTTAACATCCGACAACGAATTGATTGGATGTGACTGTGGTTAGAAATACAAAAGGGCACTAAAAATAGCCGCCTATGTTTTCATATGTGAGGCTTCATGATAGCGTGACTCAAGGAATGAAAAGGCGACATGGCATGTGGAATCCATAGTCCTGTTCCGGACTCAAGGTAGGTTTGACATGAAATCTTCAAATTAGGACAAAAAAGAAAAGAATAAGTAGCTCAGCCGATTAATGTATAGAGTTATCATCAATTTCATCGGATATAAGACACTTTTTGCATATCCATTTTGCTGTTTCTAAAAAATATATACATCAAGCTCTATAGCGCAAAGGTTCAATATGCTTACTACGTTAAATGTCTGAATTGAGAGCAGTTTTTGGAAAGCGCGGGCTAGGAGAAGCAGGAAATTCCCTTCGATGTTTTTGTAAAGTAACAACTACTATAGAACGGAAACCACTATGAGTTAATTTCAGTTAAGTTCTGCTTAGGCTGGCTTTATCTGCATTTACTGCCATTTTTAACATAGTTTGTTGTTTTCGTCCAGTTGTCCAAATTAAAATCATCGCTTTCTTTGAGATTGTTTATCGTTTTTATAGCCGGCGCTCGGCGGATTTGTGCAGGAGTAACAGCACTCGAATAATGGCCGTATTAACCAATGCTAGCTCCCCGCGTGGTCCTGAAATGTCAGCGGGAGATGACCTAAGAACCAATTACCGGTTGATAATTATTCGCATTTGTCCTGACGTTGCCTGCTCGATCTGATATTTTCATTGCCTGCACACTACATCAGCCTCAAGTGAACGAGGTTTTTCGTAAGCAGTCGACACTATGAGTTGACATTACATGCAGAAGTACGGTACGCCGAGCGTACTTGTCTCGCATTGGTTGTGAGAGGTATAGCCACGCAACTCTGTCAAGCTTTTTGATCACACGCTGAATTAGTTGTGATGAAAATATCCTATTAGAAGGAGACTTAACCTTAATAGGGCCTTGTTATTACGACCTTTACGTATTGTATTAGCTGACCTTTTACAGCAGCTTTACAAGCTACGAGCAATAGGCCAAAGTTGCGAAATGATTTTGTGCTTCGGTGAAAAGAGCGTTATTAACAAAGCAGATATAACCGAAATATTTCGGCTACTGTTCTTATTGCTAAGATGGAAGCTTTGAAAAATGTTTAGTTGCCCTATTGTTAAAGAAAGTGTGATTTTCCCTCTAAGTTGTGCTTAAAGGCGTGCGTATGTCTTTAGGTGTGGTTACTGCACGTGTCTTTAACTGAGTCGGAGACATAAGATGGCACACGGTCTTAACAGCTTAGAACCCACAGTGCGGTCTTCTTTAGAAGTTGCCCTTGTCTCAGTTTCCCACTCTTATAATCTCTGTTTACAGGGGTGTCACTGAGTGTATTCTATTAGCAGCAATAAAATGATTTGAAAACTTGTGGCTCTCAAAGCTCACTATAATCTCACGAAACTCACAAGTCAGCTCCGCAGCGCACACAATTTCTAAAAACTTCATGATTAACAGTTAGCCACAGACACTCCTATCCTCCCCAAAAAAACTTGCTAGAGCTTATTGTCCTTGCTTGACGACCAGACACGGTCTTATCGTTAAAGAGTGGTCTTATCTAAAGGAAAGAAGATGCGCCAGACATTTATTGAAAAGTGCGTATATTTGAAAAAGGTACCGTTTACGCACAAAACGGCCTCGTCTGGTCGGAAGCGGTTTCAAAATGACGCCACCCAGGAACAAGTGAATGTATTTACCTAATTTTTTACAAACTCGATACGCTTAGGGTTTCACTTAGATGCGACATCATTAAGGTGGAATCTTTTTGTGACAGTGATTTGCTTCAGTCGGGTTTTACCCGCTTTTTTCGCATTCTTCTGGCCCTGTTTCTGAAATGACGGTACGGGAGTTTACTTGAAGTTTATCATCTACCGTCCGTGGATTTCTGTAGATCAAGAATTCTTGGATCACCCACAAAAGGAGTTTACATACAGGACAAGTACTGTCAGGTGCCAAAGCATCGTTGGCCCATTATTTGGCGGCGAACCTGTAATCTGCAAGCTCTGTTCGCTGCCAGGAGGGGATCTCACTTTCTAGTACTCCAAAGTGTTAAAAGGGTTTGTAAGACACATGATTTCAGCAGAATGGTCCACTCCTCCCGAAGGATCGAAGCAACGTGATCGCGTTATTAAAGGTTCAGTTTCATGAACGGTTGATCTGCAGGTAGGGTGACGTCGAATTTAATTTTAGATCGTGTGACACACGAGCTATTTTTATGGGGGCAACTAAAAAACGAGCCGTGCTACGACATATACGATCGGTGGGCAAACATAAGAAAAAATATCCGTGCTCTTATTTCAGAGCTGGGCGTAGATGTATGCGAAAAGATGGTCAAAAACAGAATGAAGCCAATAACTACCATGAACAAAGCCAGCTTAAAGAATGACAAAACAGCCCAGCCTATTGATGGTATATGTAGGTAGAATCTTAAATCTATAAAGTTTGTAGTAGAAAAAGAAATACTATGTAAATACATTCAGATGTTTCATTGCTGGTTTGATATTGCATCGAAGTGACCGTTCCTGTATCACCTCTACAGCGAAAGGAACTGGTTGGAGATTTGGGTACAGGAAGAGATTTACAGAGGAGAGAAGTTAAATGGAAGGAAAGGATTTTGAAAAATAGCGCGGTGGCAAATGACGTTATTGGCTGTAAAGACATACAAACAGGAAACAAAAAATAAGCATTGTATTTACACAGGAAACGCTTCTTGCGTACTCGTGATCCAAGTCGGTACCGATAAGGAATTAGTCGTAAATTCTCTATGTTGGAATCTTGTTGCAGTTTTTTTCTGTTAGGTTTATATGCTACTTTCTCTGTAGCCACGTTGAATTGTAGAAACACTGGCAGCTGACTATAGACTTGCTACTAGTAGTTTTGCTCTTACTTTCTTGTAGCTCTGTATCGGAAACTTCGACGTATTAGACCGCACGGCTTCCAGAACAATTGCTCTACATAAAAGACACAACATGCCTAAAATTGTTATGCTTCGCTATTATGGTTGAGGTTTTTGAGGGAGGAGACCCGATACCTGTCAGCAAGATTATTGTCAAAAGATATTTAATACTGTTAAATGCCTGAGTAGCATGTATATATATATATATATATGTATATATATATATATATATATATATATATAGCGTACAGTAAAGTCTATGTGATAAAGGAGCTGTAAAGGCAAAGTCCAAAAGGTTCTGAGTGATCGCAATACATCAAACGTGTTACCCTGGATAATACTGAGCGAAGTAAAATATACAAATATGGGGGAATGATCGTGGGGTCCAACTTGTTCTAAACATGGTGATTAGAAAAGAACCCTTTGAGTGATGGAAAATTCAAACAACTGCATAGAGATATGCTAATGTGCCTTCAATACCAGAGCTTCACGTAACTGAACACCATCTGGCCAACGGAAAGTTGTGCGTTAATGAAACCGTGAACTGAACGAGAATCGGGCGTCCAAACGACAACGCTATTATCAGGGCCGCTCAGATGTCCGAGCTACTACTGTGTCGATCAATTGACAGTCGTGATTGTGTGGGGTGAGTGCAGCCGCTCTTGACAATATGGCGGTGTATCGTTACGTGTGAGCGTTCGGTTGATCCTCCGCTGCCAGCTGCCCGGCTCCAGCGGGTGATGACTGATCGCGCCTTGATACTTCACCAACAATCAACTATTAGCTGTCAATTAATCCAACAAGTAAATTAATGTTTTATGGTGAAACTGCTTAACGTTACTATTATAGTTTGTTACCAGTGGGCCATCTATGGGAACTTGTGATGTGCTCATGATAGAAGGTTTCCTTCCATCTTGTTACAGGAGCTGGCCACAGAGAACTCGAAAAAAGCCTCAGCTGCCTTTCTCCTGTCCTGATTGGGAACATTTTGTTTTTGTATACCCACATGTCAATAACCCTTTTCTATTACTGGATTTCGATGACCTATCGTGGTAGGTCCATGCCCGGATGTAACTTATTTTCACATAACGTTACATCGTTTATCGAAGGCGAACTTTATTGGGGTGTAGGACAAAAATTGTTATAGCAGTGTGGGTGAATTTGGACGAAACTAGCCACAAGATTCTGCGATATTATAGCATGGAATGTTAACCAAATTGGCACTAGAGCTCTAATCGTTCTTACCATATATACTAAATCACTGTATGCATTTCGATTAATGGAAGTCACAGCCATCGCGACGTTAAATTACTTCGGCTTCATGCCATAGAGTTTCAAACTGATGAGTACTGATTGTTTTCGTCCTAACCGCACGTCACTAAACACAACGCCTGCATTTGGTTCTATTCACGATAAGCTCCGCTAACCACAAAACCGCATATCTGATCCTCACGCCTTTTTTGTTATTATACGACTGCCATAACGGTATTCTTGCTGCGTACGAATATGTGGATTCTACCATACAATCAACGGTTTTCTTCAACTCGTTTACGGCCGTTACGCTTAATACTACCCATCAGCAAAAGTCTTCTGATCTGTAGCCCCCATTCTATCAACTTGCTGTGTGCTCAATCGAATCAAGAATTCAATACGCCCGTATGAGGCGTCGTGTTCCTAATAAAGTTCGTTTGGAGATAGAGAATATGTAGACCAGATTACTGGTTCACCTATCGTTACGCTATAACATAT
>NW_019215262.1:0-18903 GCF_002532875.2 Varroa jacobsoni | reverse complement strand
CATCTAGACATGCATCGGAATTGACTTGACTTTAAGTGCCAAATTTATAACTGAGGCTTCTTGTCTTCAATGTCCATATAGAAGGTTCTGAAAATATAGCAGCTGGGTCGCTATTAGAGTCACCTTTAGCCTTCGGCAAGAATGCAGGCGATCCAGAAGTTCATCTCATTTACTCTGACTACCTAAGGAGCTTCGACTCCAAGACTGAGTTTACGAAACCATTCAATTCGATAGCTGATCATGGACCGGAACAGATATTCGTGGATGCCAATGATTGGCCGATTTTAGCCGTTCCTGGTGGTCGTCAATGACGCTAAGTAAGCAACCATGGGCTTGCTTTGCCAGCTTGGATATGTATTTCTGTGTGCAAAATCTAACGCTTTGTAAATGCTAGGAAAAGAGTTCATCTTTAAGAACCGATTAACAATTTTTCGCCTTCCTTCAATGCATGTACTGCTTCGAATGTTTTGGTGGTAGGGATACTGCGTACCTGCATTGTTGTTGCGTTATTACGCGCCTCGTGCCAAAGGGTGTCGTTCCGGTTTAAAAGGATGTCAGCAGATGCGTAACAGTCATAACATTAAAAGAAGCTCGACTATTGTTCAGTCTTATCTAAATCGAAGGTGAAAAAGAAGGATAAGAGAATTCAATGTCATGCTGCGTTATTATTGTATTAGAAAAGTAGTAGCGAATTTTTCATCTTATTCATCCTCTTGCGATTCTTGATTTAAAATTCTAACCGGCGCTAAATCCAATGTTGCTTAAAGCAAATTAGGCCAAAAAGGGTCTACTGCAAGTCTTTGCTTAGACGCCAAGAATCATTTTAGTAGGGGGCTGAATGTATTAGATTGATCACAAAGTGATCTTAATTTTTACCTAATACAAACATGTAGCTTTTCGCTCGAATTCTAACAATAAATCAACTTAATATGTAATCGCTGTCACTCCTCACGCTCCTCTTTCATCCCTACGAACTAATTAAAGTGTTTTATTCCACAAGAAACTTTTCAACTAACTTATAAGCCTCTTTCCATTGCCAGTGCACTACTATAATTTTTATTCGCCAGCTGTCCGGAGAGGTGTCCATTCAACGTGTGGGAAAATGGTGAACGTAAAACCCCAGTGTAAATTTCCAGTTCCATGAAGTGCAGATCTTGATATTTCAAAGCGGAGATCTGGTTTAACTGAAGGCTTCCGCAATCTCCCCTTTTGCGATTTATATGAATATAAAGACAACATTTCTCCTCATCCTTAGGAATTCTACGTACGATTCTGTCGCTATCGCCGCATGTCCGATACCGGGCGGCTCGGAGCAGAAAATTATCAGAAGTCATCTTTTTTTCTCGTGCCATTCTCGCAGTCTGTACGGCACACATACTTCTAGTTTTTGAGTAAATTCCATCTAAATAAGATGTTTAATTATATAGTCTAACGTACGTAGCTAGTCTCTTTGACCGGTTGACGATTTCTTCGTTGTCCAAAGTTCTCACGCGTCTCGAATAGCCGAAGAGCCCGTGCGGTGCATTCTTTAGTTCACAATGCTTATTCTGAATTTTGCAAACCATTTTTGAGCAGCGATTCGGTTGTCAGTGTAGGTAAGAGTAGCATACGCAGTATCTCCGCAATAGGCGTAATAACGTTCTTTTTTTGGAATTGTGGAAATGCAGTAAGTGTGAAAATACATTTTTTTTTATCGAAAATGTCCATCTTTGAGTCCTGAACTCGAGACAAAATTTAATTTATTTCAGAACGAAGTAGTAGCTGATTTAAAGAACGGCGCCTTCCAATGGTTTATAGAAATAAACGAACCTTAAAGAGAGAGAAAAGAGAAAAGAAACATTTGAAAAAAGGCGAAAATTAACTATTTACTGACCTAATTTAAAATGCTTGTTTAATCCAAGAGTGTCGCTATCGGCTACATAGTTGATTTGAAATAAAAAATGACACTAGCTACGCCGCTATCCGCTGTACGATGCTGTCTGTTGATTTCAAAATAACCGTCGACTTGGCGTAGGGACAAGGTTTTGTTCACGCTGGGCAAGGTGCTCAGTTTTCTCTAGGCGATTGTACAGGAACAGAGGATGGCCATTAACGACGGGGTCGTTGAGCCCTTGCCGTTCAGACGAACGTCTGGTCTAGCTCATGGGAATAATTTAGGCTGGCTCTGACAAAGCTAAGCATACAATGTACCAGAGTTACGATGATTCCTTAGTCAAAAAATATTAATGGTTTTCATTCTATCAAATGTGACCGTCAATGATCTTAACTTAATTAAATCAGTATCCAAAATGTAATTTATCATCGACAGCAGCAACGACAAAATGACAAAGTAATTCGTGCCACCGCCTTCCAAAGATCTCGGGAAAAAGCAAATGCGCGTACCCCGTTGCCGTGCTATTGACAGGCAAAACAGCCGAGCCATAGCTAACTGTGGTTATTGAAACCAGAGATATCCGTCGCGGAAGCTCAGGCCATGACACTAACCGAGGTCCTCTGCACATTTTGTTAGACTTCTGTGCTGGTCTAGTGTGTGGACCTTGGAAAACGGATGTGCGAACCGATTGGTGCTGAGGCCATCAGATTGATCATCGCTAGGCTGGAGAAAAATGTAGAAAACCCATAGCGGCATGTACCACTACCGACTAATAAATGTATTTCAATGGGGTGGCCTTGACTGCCCTGCTGGCCGGTGAACCAAGCCATGTACCAGAGGAGATTTATAGAACCCATTAGTTTTGAGAGAATACACAATTACGCAATATAAAAATAGACGGACAGATGATTTGGCTTTGAATTACTCTTTCTAATCGGATTCGTGTTTCAAGACACGGTTACAAATTATATCCATCAGGTAACATACAGCGGCTCGGATAAACGCCATAGTTAAGAATTGATAAATCAATAATCATACATCGTCTAGGATTATTCTTGGTCCATGTTTTTGAGAATTATTTACAGTTAATTGCATGTCAGGTTCAAAATCTATCGGCCTTTGTTACCGGCGTCGCGGACCAAGGGTTCACAAGTTATCGGTTTTCGGTTTGCTAGCTGTAAATGATAGAGTTTGACGTATTTCGCCCAATTTAAAGGGTTGCTTTGACTTCGAATAAACACATATGGGCCATAGACGCAGACAACAGAACATGTAGCCGTATAATTTGTTAGAACTGCGATGTTGCTTTTTATTAGTCGCCAGAAACTATACTCTCAGAGTATCTATTTTTTCTGTCATGGTTCACGCTCCAATCACTGTAAATACAACAGAAGTTCTAACATTTTGTCTATTTTTTTCAGCAATGTCCTAATCGATCCAGCCCTTTTTACCTGAAATAATCCCCATTTTGTTGAGTTGCGGCACTGATTTAATAACAATAAAATAAGGAAGGCTGTGATCGTAATTTATTTTATTACTGCTATCGCGACTACGTGTGCTGTTACTGTCTTTAGTTTCTCTGCCATTGTGAATTTATAGTTATTGTATGTTTATGTCTGATGTTAGCATTGCACGATCGCACAGATTCAACACAAGCTGTACTTGCGGCAATCAGTGACACGCCTGAAGCTGCTTAAACTGGACGCTGCTCGCACGCTACGGTCACGACTTTTCTGGTCGTCAGTTCAACGTAACCTGACTGCTGCGATTGCACAGACACCGTTTGGGTAATTGCAGGCCACTCTCAATGGAACACTTATGGGTGCACAAATTTTCAGCTAAATTATTGTAAGGTCACCGAAAAATTCAGTGGGTAACGCGTTTGGCTACCGAAATTAGACGTACACGCAATGATTGAGGTTCGAATCCAGGCGTATGCACACTTTGCTTTGCATTGAGAACCAGTCGTGTGAAACAATGCTTACTGGCTTAAGCAGCAGGCGTAGAAGTTCAAATATTTAAATAAATAGTCGTAGGCAGTTAGGTTTTGAGTGATTGTATTTTTTTATTTTTGGGAAGCGCTAGTAACGGTGGTGCTTTATGTATACCCCGGACTGCAGCCTGAAACGTCCGCTTTTTGATGATCTCCGTATTTGTTACCCACTAAAACCGTTTTTTTCCAATTTTTTTTTTGTAAGTAAAGTGAAAAAAATAACGCAAGTGTCCAGAAGCCGGAAAAACTAAAGTCGATAAGATTTATAATCCGGGGCATCCCCTACTAGAATGAAAGACGAACGAAAAAAACTAGGGAGAAAGAGGGGAGGCTCATCTACACATAACCTTTAGCCAACCAAACGTTTAGGCTTCTTTCTTATTCAACAGATCCGCTCGCTCGTTCCCATTTTTTTAATCTAACATCTTGATTCAATATTTGGTGGACAACCAAGTTCCACTTCAAGCTTTGTCCTGTCAACTTCAAGGCCTTCGTACTCCCGGAATGTGCTCCACACTGTCCACATCGTTCGAGTCGCAGAAAGCGCAGACACTGTATTCAGCTTTACCCATTCTGGCGTGGTAAATGCCAAAGAGCTTGTGTTCACCGAACATCTGTATCAGATGGAATGTAACCCGTTTATATCTTCTCACCTCCCCTACCATCGCGCTAACGCTCTCCTTTTCGAAATCTGACCTTTTCGTTCCCTTGTCAAAGGATTTTTGAAATTTTGTTTTAATTCAAAAATTCCAAGGCATTTGTCCTTATACCATTCTAAAGGCTCCTTTTTATATACTTTTTAGTTCCCTATTTTTTATTGAAAGATTCTATTTCTCCTATTTTCTCATGAAAGCTTCTTTTCAGGTGGAGGCATCATACGGATGCTAGGATCTCCCGTAGTTCATTTTTAAGTCTGTCCATATTCGGCATTCATCTCTTCAGGTTTTTGAGAGTTTTAATAGCCTTATTCACAGCGTAATAGATACGAATCAGTTGTGTCTCAATCGTTGGAGCGTTAGACTTGCCAACTCTCGTAGGTTCATCGAATGCGCGAATCGATGTGCTTATTGCTAAGTCCAGCTACCAAACAATAACATTATTACGGACGCCATAACGGAACACCGTAAAGGCAAACACCCATGTTATATAAACGTAACGCTAAGAAACGAACTGTGTGGCGATGAGTGAAACAGATACTGGACCCGCCCGATATTCCTATAAATTACGCAATTAGTACTGAAATAATTATTCTTTATTTAGCCAGCGAGCTAGAAATATCTCTATTCTCCAAACGATTAATTATTATTGAGATTATTTGACAATTATGTCTGTGTTTTAAATATATCGACGATAGAAATTAAAAATAAATTTACAATAATCTTCAGAAACTAGCGCCTTACAAAGGATACAGACGACAAACCGGAGCGCTTTTTTTTAATATCGAGAGCTTAAATCAAAAATCGTCTTTGTTGGCTTGTTTTGGGAAGGCATCCGTTAGGGTTCTTCCTAGGTGTTACCAGCTTATGCTGCACCACTAAAAGAGAGCCTTTATACCTCATTACTCCTGTGATATGGGTATCACAAATGTTAATAACAAAATAAGGTTGGGAGATGATCTTAATGAAAGATCAGGACTCTATGCCTGTGGTGAAAGAGGCACGATAATATTCTTGTCGTAGTTTGCTGGTTAATAGGCAGAATTAAAAGGTAACACATACATGAGAAGCCCATACTGGGAAACTTCATATGGTGAAATGAACTCAAGATGAACAGCTCATTGTTGATTCCTACAGTTGGAATAGTGAAGTTTGAAGGATATTTTTTTAAATGCTTGATTGAAAAAATTGTACGAAACTGCCATTGTTGCCAAGTTCCGCCGCATTTCTTTTTGCAAAATAGTGCGCAATGGCAGACTCTCTAGGATCTGCTTGGGATACCATGGATCGCTACAAAACAATAATACAATTTCAGAAAGACCCATAGACAATAATGTAAAGTGCGCAAAGACAGGGCTGTTTGATAGGCTCCCCATAGCTGGTGTGATCTTTGTTGCATCTCTTTTTGCTTTACTGTCTAAAGTCTGATACAGAGTTTCGCCGCGTTTTGACTTATTGTTTATAAGGCGGAATCACGCTCGTAATACCTTGTACTTCGCTGCGCATGTGGACTTAAGTGATATGTTAACGGACGACTCCATATCAGCTTGCCATAAGCAGGCTCAGCCTGTCTGGTCAATGAATCTTATCAAATTCTAGATTCTAAATGAATTGAAATAATGGCTGATTCTTTTGGTTATATCTTTTATACCTACAGGTAGGTAAACCGGTCGACTAGAGGAATGAGTCATCTATTTTATGTGCACAACGCATTCTCGATGCAAGCGCAGCGTAAGCTTTAAAAAAATTGTAGTAATAATTGTAGCTATTATTTTACTTTCCCTCTATATAAAGGGCGCGAAATGTATGTCCCCAGAAGCACCCCCGAGCGCTGCAAAATTATCAGTGAAGCGGTCGCATCTATAAGCGCTCACAGCCAGTATAAATACGAAAATCTATGAGCGAATGGCACCCTGACGACGCTTTCATCCTTTGTCGGTGTTCACAGGTATATTGTCGCGAGAAAAAAGGGAGACAGACAGTGGAGAGGGCGACGGTCGGTAAGGCAGGCGGGTAAATCGTTCTGAAGCTGGATTAGCGGGGGCCTCGCGAGGCCCTGGTAGACCCAGACTGAATTCAAACTGTAGATAACTAAAGGGTGTGTGTCGTTTGTCCCTCGGTGTCTGGCGCGTTTAGCTGATACGCTTGAATTGAGGTTCAGGAAAAGGGAGAGGGAAAACTATGATAAGAGTACATAGAAAATGTTGCCGGCCGTCGACCAACCTTCAATGTCCACTCAAATTTCTAATTAAAAACTGTTTTATATTAAGATCGTTTGCCCGCGAAATATGGCAAAGCTCTTCTGTTGGGAGATATGAACACGAAGGTGAGGGGATAGGCGAATCCCATTTCTCCTTACCGATTGTGTGTTAGTGGCTCCATTGCCTGTACGGCCGAGAACAGCTATTCACGACTGGAGGAACAGCTGTCGATCTGGACTACTATTGCCGTTGTCATCGCGCACTGCTTATGTATTACCCCACTAAGCTTATGGACCAGTAATGGTGTAGGTTCAAATCCAGATGCAGGCCATCCAGATGTAGGCCATCCAGACGTTTTGCGCTGGGAGCCTGCCATTCAAAGCAACGCGTAACGGCGTAACAGTACACGTTAATTCGAAATGTTCATTTTACCTATACTACCGTGGCGACGACGTCCGCGGCAACGACGACATTCTAGCTCCCAACGCTCCGGCCACCAACTGCTACCATCATCCACCAGCGCAGCAAAAGAAAGAAGCGTAGGACCTGCAGCTCTGACGGGTTGCTCGGTTCTTCTCATGAGCTCTATAAGTCTGCGGCCATTATTATTTGCATCCGCTAAAACCGCTGCCGTCGCAGCCGCTGTGTCCGCCGTGGCCAGCGCCACCCCTGCTGCTTGTGCTTCCAATGCCGGCCAGCAGTCTCTCAGCTGAGATCCTGAATGTCTAGGTGAGGGCGTGTGAGTGAGTGCGTAACCTGTGATCGGGATTTACCAGGAAGGACAGAAGAAACGACGGCAGCTATGGGAGGTTCGTTGTGTCAAGGGGTACATGGGTCCTGTGTATATGGCTATGGGTCTCTGTATCTTTCTGTGTTAGCCGCTGTGTGGTGCATGAGCAGTTGGCGGTAAGCGGCCTCGGGGAGAGCGCTACCACTCGACGCTAACTGAGAAAGGGCGCTAGACACTCGCACACAATCGCCGCGGTTACCTTGACGGCTGGTTCGCAGGCTGCATGATAGCCAAGCAGACAGACACGGAGCGGAGCAGGTGGCACGGGTTCTGCTATTGAGCTTTGGCCACACTGTTGCCATTGCTGAGACAAGTGAGCACATTGGCAAGCAAGCAGGTAGATAAGTAACTAGCCGCCAGTTGCGTGACACTAGACGAAGCAAAGTCAGCAGCAGTTTGTTCTTGAAGTCTTGAAGGTGCTTCGTTGGTCGCAAGGGCCGTTCGCTAAATGTAGTGAGGCTAGCAGTTGTTTGGTCGTTTGCGTTCCTTACCAGACTGCTGGCCTGGGAGCCTATCTTTGATTGTGCGAATAGTGGCAGAGCAACAACAAAACAGCATTTCGCTCAAGTTTTGTTACTGTTTCTGCTGTTGTTATTCGCCGTTCTACTGCAACAGCCGTGGTAAGCCGGTGTTGGTGTTCCGTGCCCCCAAGTCATCTGTTTGTTAATTTCTACGATACCACTAACACGAGCACCCCTATCCTCACCATTACCAGTGAGTTGACTGCTGTTGGCACTATTTCCGCGGCTACAACTGATCCGGCAAGCAACAGCAGCCACTGGTTCTAGAGAGTGGAGACTTCTAGGTCGCCGGATCATCGCTGCCTGCCTCGTCGTAGTCAGGTTCTCCGCTCCATCGTCGAGGTACAAACGTTGGTCTGCCGTACCGCAGTGGGAGTAGGCAGCGAACACAGTGGGACGCCGACAGGCGGATCATAATGAAAAAGAAAGACAACCCACAGAGAAATATTATGTTTCCATTTTAATACTATGACCAATATTTAGGCAGCCTAACTAGAAAATCCAAGAAAATGTCCTGCGATCAGCGCCGGCTTTCGATGCTTTGATGAGTAACGATTCGACTAGCAACGATCGAAAAAATCATCAGCAAAAGAAATAGACGCAAAGAGCAATTTCCACGTAGCCACAGAAATAGGCAGGAGACCTCTGAACAGCAGCAGCTGTCTCGAGCAAGCAAAGGTGCCGGTGACCCTCTGCTTCCATCTGTCCACGATCTACCTGTCTGTCCATTCTTGGCTGTGGTGCTGATGGTGTAGTGATCGTTGAGGGGTTCTCGTGCTTCGCTCGTCTACTGTGTGATAGTTTGTACCGTCTGTGCTTTAGCGTTCGCCTGCCAGTCCGTCCGTCTGTCTCCGTAATGGTTTGCCGTAATCGTACTGGCTGTGCCGTAAACGGTGCGCAGGGTTCGCCTTCATCGCTGTGCGAGTATTGACTTAGCTCCAGCTGCAAACGTGTATCTATTGTGAAGCTAACGATTACAGCGTTTGCAACTGCCCGTCGGGTGCTCATGAGCGTCGGCTAGATAAGAAAAAACGACGAAGACAAAGAAGAGAAGCACGGCACGACGATATCAACAGCTGCCGCAAAATTTTTATCCTCGTCCCTAACAGCTGAACAGTGGACGTCTCTTGTCTCAGAGTAAGCGCCTCGTCCGCTCCAGCTACCATTATCTGTTCCTACTATTGCTATTATTAATTGCCCGGTTCGTCCGGCCATGACTCGGCGAAAGGCCCTAGAGTAGACGGAACACTATCCTTTTGCCAACAGCATTCTTTTCTGCTGCGGCCCGAAGAAAGACTCGGCCAGGACTCGGTGAAAGGTTCTAGAGTAGACGGAACACTATCCTTTTGCCTGCAGCATTCTGTTCTGCGGCCCGAAGAAAGCCCAGATTTTTACCTCCACTCAACGGCGGTTTACCGCCGCCGGTCGCTTCACTTCGACTTCTTGACACGCTTAACAATTTCGACGAGTCTACTACTAGCGGAGCCTCTTATACTAGCCAGATTCAGCCTCTCGACTTTTCTGCTCGTCCTCACGTGTGTTCTGTGCAAAATTTAGAAGAAAAAGAAGAAAAGAGATATTGATCCCCTTTTCGCCTCGGACTGTGCTTGTCTCTGTGAGTCTGCGCAGTGTTTTTACGACGAGTGTCTGTAGTCGGATCGTGGCCAGCTGGACTGTGTGTGCGTCTCTTTTCGACGCACTGCTTCGGTGTTTTCGCTTCCTTTTCTCGAGTTCGTATCCAGAAACCTTTCATTCCGTTTTATAAAGGTAGGCGACGGCTCTACGGTATTGTAAGCCAGTGAGGGGCCGGCCATGTCCCGCTTCGGGGGCTACGGGGGACCT
Organism: Varroa jacobsoni; assembly: GCF_002532875.2. Classification (NCBI taxonomy): domain Eukaryota; kingdom Metazoa; phylum Arthropoda; class Arachnida; order Mesostigmata; family Varroidae; genus Varroa; species Varroa jacobsoni. The sequence goes on along the minus strand of NW_019215262.1, from coordinate 9,027 downwards.
CATACGGCCAATGGAGGCCATTTCCACCACCACCACCAGCAAGGACACACGCCGGCACCTTACGCGGGGTAAGTAACTGGAAGGTTATATTACATGATATATAATATCATATAGATTTTAAACAGACGAGTATATATGCGTAAATGCTAAACGACTAAGATACTATCCGCTCCTGCTGTCGTAAATAGGACTTTTTACATTGTATAGAAACGTATATTGATTTAACAGATCTATTTACAGCACTCTACATTTACCGATTAGAGTATAATTTTAATGATCATCATATTAGCGTAGCTACATACGTTCTGGTGTATCTACTAACAGTCTGTTCGTACGAATCGTAAATGATCTTGTTCAATCTGGAAGTGCCGGCGTCATCATTTATAGCGGGCCTTTCCTAGGCCTATATCCATCACTCTAAAGATGTCGCTTAATGTCAGTCCGACATTGGTAAATTTCTTCGCAGTTGTACCCTGTACGTCGTTAAAAATAATAAGGAAGGCTTAATTTCGAATGGCTTAAACAGTTCAGCTTTTTGGCGATCCTTCACAGGGCTTATTCCTGAAAGCGCAGTTTTTTTTGCAGTCATGGTTTACTGAAAAATTGCGCTCTGTGGACAGCGGCGAATGTGCTGTAAGCTTGCATTAGTACGCGAACCATTTAACGATGCGTGTTCGTCATCGCTTCGATGTGACTTTCTGTGTGCGTGTGCGTATAGATAAACTTAATTAACCGTTCAAGCTGTTATTGCTGGGCAAGACCCTCTAACCACACAGAAAACTTTAGCATAATAATGCTATGTTCCTTGTGCTCCACCCTTTGGAGAAGACTGTGCGCGACTAATGCATTAAACAGAGTACTCACGATAACTGTGTGAGCTCCTACGATCGAAGCAACGCCAAAAGGTAGACAGACAAGCTCTAGTTGCGAGGCCCACTTTTGTATAGTTAGCATCCTGGTAGCAGGTAAGTTAAGGCAGCTGAGAGCTGGCGACGGGATCAGCTGATGGCGCTGTCACAGAAGCACTGACCGAATGGGCGACTTGTCAATCCGTCACAGCAGTGGCAGCAACAAATTGAAGCCAAAGGTTGCAGCTTTGATGGCTACGGCCATGGCAGCAACAGCAGCGGGAAGCGGCAAGGAGGCTGAGTGAAGCAGCCCCGAAGGATAACGAGCCCCGCAGTCGCTGTTTGCAACAACGGCGATTTCTTCTGCTGCCGCTACTAACGGCAGCAAGCATTAGGGACGGCTACAAGGCATAGTCAATGATGCTACTGGACCGGCTTTGAGCCTGCATTGGCTCGACTCGACCGGACGAGTAGATAAATGGAAGAAAAGGTTGGACAACAACAAAACGATGACAAGGATAAAGAGAAGCAGAAGCTGGTTCGCTTCGTTTAGCACAGCTTCATGGTTGCCTCTCGTGGTGGTTCCCAGTCTTGTATGAATACAACAATGTATATATATGCCTAGCTAGATGCACTCAAACACGTTATCGCTTGGCTCAATAATAGTATCGCTAGGTCCTGGCCAAGTTGTCTAATCGGATCGTGCTCATCCTCTCTTAGCGTGTAGCAGAATTCAATTATTCAACAGCGGAGTACGACAAAGACTTCGAGAAAAATTGTTAGAAGACAACAAGCAAGACTAACCGAGATGGGTTTGCTGCATAACCGTGCACATACTTCGGGAGAATTGGCGCTTGATGTCGGAGGACGGAAGGCAAAATAGAGATACAAACAATATGAGCTGACCCTACCTGGTACCCAGAATGTAACAGTCGTATGGTAGAGGCAAAAAACGTATAGCCGTTACATAGGGGAGTTAGTTCATCTGACCTTGCGAGGATATTCACTCTCCACAAATTCCATGTAAACGGCAAAGCAGGTTGACTAGGTAGCTGGCTAAGCTGGTCGCACCAAAAGGGGGGCTTTGTCATTTCAATACGCGGCGATTTCTAGTGAACGTACCTGAACGATCTCATTCCCTCACTCTTGCAATCTCTCTTTCTCTTTTGCTCTAAAATGATAAAGATAAACGTGCTTCGAATACAATCGGTAAGTCGACCATTAGCTGGTTGGGGAAAGAGGTGAGGCTATTTCACAAAAAACCCACAGTTTTACCGCGTGGCGGCGGAAGGGGGGACGATATAAGTGAGCAAAGAATAGCGGTGAACCGCCGGTGCTGTTGTTGGCAATGGCGCGGGTAGGCACTTCGAATGACAGGCAAAGGGGAAGAGGGAGCTGGAGCAGTAGTCGCTTCATCGCGACGCCAACCAATACGAACCCCTAACCGCTAAGAAGAGAGCAGTGGTTGGGCCACTTTTTAATATGCACGCACCAAAGCGATCAGGACGCGCCATGCAACTTGGGAATATGAAGTATGGCCAATTATATTCTGCCAAACATATACAGGAACTGAGATAATAAACGTACATGCGCTCATAATACCTTGGACTAATAAAAAAAAAAAATACACATGGAAAAACACTCTATCTAGTCTTCTCTAGTGACTAAGTTTCTTTTCTAGCTCAGTTAGTCACCTCGAACTTGAAGCATTGAAATGTATATAATAATAAAATAAACAATAACAAAAACGTATACACAATTACGGTGCTAATACCTTGATCGTTAAGCTGATGCTTTCTTTTTGAGATATATAGGGAAAGTCTAATTGAGTAAGTTCAGACAAGACAATTATAGTTTTTTTATTACGCTGAAATATATATTAAATATACCACCAAAATCCACTACAAAGCTTGCCCCTAAGTCATTGAGATTTAAGTATCGTTCCACAAAAATTTTCAGTGTTTGCATTGTAATTCTTTGTTGCTTTCTTTCACTTTCCACTGTAGGGTTGCTCTATACGAACAAGCTCGTTTGTTTTTCATTTTTTTAATTTTAATTGCAATTTTGTTTTTATGTTTCATACGATATTATACTTGGAATGCTCAATACCGGCCGGTGTCGCCTCTCAGAATTATCGCGTCCTCTTGATACTTATTGAAACAGAGCGTTGAGACAGAGTGATTACGTTGTTCATTTTTTATATGTTCTTCCAAGTGCTATTCTTTAAACCATAAACAACGCCTCATAGCAGCTTTATTCATCCTTCCCCTTAGTGAACGTTGGTCCTTTTATAGACAGTACAATATGAAGTGTCTCTGTAAGTTTTTTCGTATCCTATTCGCTCTCTTTGAGCCTTTTCTTACTCATTGAACTTGTCGTGTTTTTATTATTTTCGGAACATGTCAGAAAATTACTATTTTTCTAAACTAAGCAAGATCTCTGGAAGGCCGTACTAAAAAAAGGTCCATAAATGCATGTGGTCTGATTCATTTGCAGCGTTATGTTATTTTCTCATGACTGGTGCTCAAATCACGCTAGGGTCGTCTAATGAGTCTTTGGGACTTCTTGAAAAGCTAATGTTGTTAGACAATTGCTTTTTACAATAGCCATTATTCTCACACATTTCGGTATGACTGCGGCAAAACTTTACTAGTGTAGTGTGGATATTTTCACGAACCCTAACAGCCTTTGTTGATCATACCAGTTTTTCAGCAGTAAATTAATATTTAAAAAAAAAATGCTGATAATAGAGTTAAGATAGACTTAATAATGCGATTGTTCAAATGCTCACGTTTTTGTGAATAAACGAATGAATGTCTTTCTTTTTGTAGAATCTATGACCGTTTCGACCGAGGATTTGATGGACGTCACCCTGGTGGGGGGTTCTACGGAGAGTATTACAGCAGCTGCTATGCGACGGGTCCGACGAGTTATCCCGGACCGGGCCGATACGAGCCTTATGGTGCACCACCGGGTCGACTGGGAGCCGACCGTCGACATAGTGGAGGCGTTCGACCGAAGGCAACATCGGGGGGTGCATCTAAGGGCGCTGCTAGCAACCTCAAGAGTGGTGCTCCAAACGCAAAGAAGACTGGTGGTGGCCGGCGACCTTCAGGTAAACGCACCTCAGCGGTGCAGTTCACGGCATCACGAAGCCGGCTTAAGCCGCCATTCGTGATTTCACAGTCGAAATGGGGAAACAGCAATCGGTCGTCGTGGATCTTTCCTCGGTTTGGCGACTATATTGATACACAGGATACGCCGATTTGGCTTACACCCGATGATCTCGTTACGAAGTTTGAGGTGCCTCCAGATAACCAATATTGCCCAGATTGCGGTACGTTTACGTTCTCGTTCTCAGTAGCTTAAAAAGTCTTCGTATAATACTATAGCATTTATGCCAAAAAGAATAAAAGTTCAGCTGAAGATGTTGCGGTCACCTTTTTAATCAGACAACTTACTGCGACACGCCTTGAATATGTTATCCTGTTGAACTCAGTTGTTTCAAGCCAGGAATACGCGTTTTATTTCCATATAGGTAGACTCGTGACAGTTACTAGTCCTTACTATTAATGCTACTGAGCTACTACTAAAAGCTTTTTTCAACATAGAAAAATTTTGGATTTGCATTGTCGTTCGAATAAATTATAGGACAGTATTGGACATATAAGTGTTTAAAGAGACCCGATATATAGTCTTTCATAGGTCCACATGTAAATCCATTCAGTGAGATCACCGTATAACGTGCAACAATTACAACAATTATTCCGTCCACAAAACAAGTGATTTTATTTCAAGCATCGCTTCAATTTGTATGTCCCCATCCGTATGAACAGTTCCGAAGTTGTATTAGAATTGCGACATACTTTTGATTTGGACTTCTAGACGAATAAGAGGATCAGGGCACATTAATGAGATATTAGTGAAACTCATCGAATTTTACACGCCGTATCAGATCAGTGCGGCTCCTCAATAAACGTGACATGCACGTCAGCTCGTTTTGATTTGGCGTAGTAGCTTAGAGGTATAATACTATAATTAGCAGGCCAATGATAGTATTATACCTCTGAACGTTTCATCGAATTCTCTCCCAGTATTATTTGACTCAATTTTTAAGTAGTTTTTTGAGATTCATAACATGCTGGTCGTGCATGTACATTGAAGTTTCTGGGCGGGTCCAATACGGCAGAGCTTCTTAATAGAATCAAAGTAGCTTCGAACTGAGTCTTAACATAACACCATATATGGCGGGTTTCCACACTTGTTTTTTTTTACAAGCAACATATCTCATAGTGCTGCAAGGAAAATTTTCATACATTTCATGAAATAATGTTACAAGAAGTAAACCCTGCAGAAGGTCAAAACTGGCCAAGCAAGAGACATTGTTTATACATTCGGCAAAAAGTTGTATCTCCTTTAGTAAATGAGACAATACAAAGAGGTAATTCTGCTTGCACCCACAACTGGTATGGTAACTGAAATTACATAAATAATTACTGTTATGATAAGCATTTGAAGAAGATTATGAAATAATAATCTGTTAAGGATGCTAAATCGAAGTTACTTTTCAGTCGATATACTAAGAGATGAGCTATTATTATTGGGTGCACACAAGTTTCAATAATCTGTAAGTTTACCTTATATATTTTTTTATATACAGATAGATAAAAATAAAAATTCGGGAACCTTTGAAATTGTTGTTCTAAGTGTTGGTAATAACGTAAACTTTATTAGGCAAATTTGTCGAAAAAATCCGTTTTTCCCAAGGAAAGACTTATTTTGTTGACACAGCACCATGCCGTGTTCGTGTAGCTGCTGTTTAAAGCTAAGAAAGCGTTTTAATTGTGTTATAATTAAATTTTGACAACTCAAATGCAAAGGATCTAGTTATAATGCAATATGTATTATAATTATTGCATTATGAATGCTTCATTGCCATATGCAGGCGTCCTGATTATTAACTTGAAGCGGCATAAAGCATCTGACATCCACCGGGAGACCTTGGAAGAGAAACGCGGCCAAGTCGCCAAGTGGAAGCTGGAGTTTATGGAGCGTAAACGCAAATACGAGGAGCGTAAGGCGCAGGGTGGCAAAAGTGACGATCATCAGGATAACAAAGATGCCGATGAGGTCGATGAGGACGGAAATGGGGTCGAGGATGATGACGAGGTATGAAACCGCTAACAAGGGCAACAGCAACTATAGCAACGGCGTTATCGCTGGTAGCAGCGGTAGCGTTGATGACGGTGGCGGAGAAGCCAACAGAAACGTTAATTTAGGTTCATCTTGCGTCACATTCGAAGCTATTAACCTTAGATGTAGGTGCCTCCTGGCTAGAATATGTCTGAAAGCGCCAAAAAATGGATTTAGCATGATGCAGTTAGATAGTAAGATTTATTTCCCTTTTTATATTTTCCTGTCCCTTTCTTTTCCATTCCCTCGCTTCCCATTGTTCCCAGGAGGAGGAAACAGGCGAAGGTGATATTGATGAGGATACACTCAGAATGGTGTCCGTCTCCAGCTGTGATGAATCTAGAAACAGTCAAGATGCTGGCAGCGGCGATTGTGCGGTATCCGTAGAAGAAGCGTCGTCTGGTACAGCAACAGCAGCCGAAAGTGCCAGCTACAAGCGGGGGCACGAAAATGGCCAGGGAGATGACGAGATAATGGACGAAGCAATGGAAACAGCCGACGCGACTTCGAATAGTGGCCACCACTTGCAGCAATCGCCCTGCAGTCACCAGTTGTTAGTCTGTCTTGCTGATGCAACGCCGGCGTGCAATGGAACTACAACGGAGGATCTGGAACCGGCAGTAGCTAAGGCGTCCCCTAGGAGCAGCGGCACGACGCAGCAACACTGATAGTTATTCAAATGAAAACGAAAAGCGAAACAAAGAAAGGAAGCGAATCGAAAGCAGAAAATAACTCAGTGAACTTACTCACCTGAATTACTATGACGCATTGACACATGTAAACATGGCGCAGTAAAACACGATATCTCAAACAAGCATGCAGAGACAGACAAACAAACTGACAGACCGATTGATGCGCGTCCATAAAATGTTAAAACTTAATGACATAAAGAACTTGACAACGAGAACAACGGCAACAACAACAATATCAACAACAAGGGTAGATGATGACGACAAGAATTGAATGCGCCGTTTATTTATTATATTTTACACGTCTTTATTTACTGGAATGAAGCGGATACAGCATTACTGGAAAGCATAACGATTTCGTCTGTTACCTGGAGAACAAACCGAAGAACATGCGGATTTTTATTAGCCAGTGAGTTGCGCATTAATGCAACTTAAAACAATAATAATAAAATCCTTAGTGAGATTGAACGTTTCTCGGCGATCATAATCGCAGTAGAAGAAATCTAAAAAATAACTGTGTGTCTTTTATTTCTCCCTGTTTCTCAGGTTTCAATTAAGAGAGTTCACCTATAATTAAGAGCTTTTTATTTATTAGTCGTACAGTTATTGAAATCTCTTTTGGCGCACTTTCCAACGGACGTTTTGTTGATCCTCTAAAAATACAATGTTGACCGCAGATGCTATGAAGCTCTCTAGTTGCTAATTTTCTTGATATAAGCGAAGGTTGCTGCAAGATATTTATAGCACTTTGAAGACGCTACGTTACCTCATCGTAAAGGAAAGACAAATCAAGGAAATTGACCAACAATTGGCGGCTTCTCTGTTTTGGAGATTGGATTTAAGCGCGTTTTGTTTTTTCTCCACCAGAGTTTTGTCTATAGAGCATGGGGTGTAGCTATATACATATATATAACACACTTAATTAATGATCTCGAAAAAAGATGACAACAATTTTGGCGAAGTGAAAAATCACAGAGGATAGGTGAGAGACGCGACGTTAAAAAGTCGCTAAATATGGAGTAAATGCGCCTATGATAAATAACGGACTAAAAGTAATCTTCTACAACATCATACTTGTTATTTATTGCTATCAATATATATGAATGACTTATTACTACCATGATTACTACAGTAGAAATGGTTAACGAGTTGTTACTTCATTGCGTCTTGACGCTTATTCTTTAATGACATAAGGCTTGGTTTGATCAATGGTGCACTGAGGTGCATCAGATCTAATCAGTTCGGACCAGGTTCAAACAACGCATGACTATTTACAAAAGGAGGCGCAGGCCATTAACAAGCCAGCCTCGCAAGTTCGAAGTGATATCGTTTGACAGAGCGAATGCTCTCGCAACCTCCACTGGAAATATGGAAGTCTCTTGCAAGTAAGCTCTCGATAAGAGTTGTTACCTCAATACGTATACGACGGCTGACGTGGCTATTTCTCGAAACTACATGGCATAAAATTCACAACTGTCCATTGCTTAAAGAAAGCGCCAGGTTCTGTGACCCCTGTGTGGTAATGAACAAACCCAGTTCGACGTGAAAAACAATACTAACACTCTCGAATGACGTTTACTGTAATGCACTGTTTAGCTGCGTAATACACATTACACGGAGCAATTCCGGTTAGAACAATAGGAAGGCTTTGACGCTAGGAGGCAAGAAACGCTTATGCTAAGCTAAACCGTACTACGTCTAAGAATAACAAAAAAAACATCTCTCTTTTTGCAATCGAATTGATCGTTTGTTTTGTTGAGAACTACGACTTTATCGTTTTGATTTGGGACTTGGTCAGCGGATGATCAAAAATTAACTTGATATTTCATATTCATGTATGTAGCTAAGTCCTACAACAATACACATTTTAACTGGCTCCAAACTTCTACTCCGCAGGAAATGTACCTCGACCGTCGAACTATTTATTGCGACGAATTGTGCATGACAATGATCTTTTTTAACATTGATTTTCAACAAACTTTTTACTGTTTTTTAGCTACTAAACACCAGAATTTAGGCGATGCAGTCAATTTTTATGCATCATGTCATAACAAAGTAGCCACAGAACGGAAGTAACAGCCAGCTATCTACTAGCAAGCTACAAGCGATAGAGACACGAGGAAATACACACCCGAGTCGAATCTCAAAGCCAGAGAGCGTCGTATTCATTTATATATAAACGAAGCGTTAATTGGCCGCGGCTATACAAATTCCGCCGAAATAGAAGCGTTGGAGATCGTCAGCATTGCCGGGCACACAGGGTGCACAGTTCAATAGAAAAAAATTATATATAATTT
>NW_019215261.1:0-18908 GCF_002532875.2 Varroa jacobsoni | reverse complement strand
TTATGTTTCAGTTACGATGGTTTTTTTAAGTATATTTCCGATACAAGATTACATTTAGCAGTTTGACGCAATGTTTTGCATTAAAAAGTTAGTAGTAAAAAATTCTGTGTTTTATCAAAGTCGCTGTGATATTGAAAGGATTATAATCGCTGGTTTACTGACTCACTTAACCAGCCTACATATGTATATATATAAGTACACAAATTCCGTAAATGATAAAATGTATGTGCTTTAATTTTTTATCCGTCTAATAAGTATAGCTATTTATTAGACAAGTTTTGTTACAAAGCATAAGAAAAATTCTTGATACATCACCTTATATATATATATATATATATGCTACACGTTTTAAAACGAAACATAAACATTTTTAATGCCTCACACTGTATATATACATTATACAACTTGTGTGAATGAATGTATGCTCTAGCTCTATGTTCATTTTACTAATAAAAAGCTGATGCTGTTTCTCCTCACTCTTCTCTATTTAGACAACTGCTGAACAATTTGATATTCCTATGAATATGGCTACAATAACGGTAATAGCTCAGCTAAATTCAATTGAAGTTTAAATGGTGCAAGTAATAACGTTGGCATACAATTCAAAAATGACTGTTCAGTCTTATGATCCATACTGGCAGGTTGCACCATTACAACTTACAAGTTAATAAGGTCTCTTTTTAACCGGTGCAAGTTCAGCCATCTGCAAACTTGCTTAGCCTGTTGAGTTCCGTTACTCCATGTAAAATTCTATCGAGTCATTCTCCCTATCAATCCTACGCTTTCTTCATTTCACCTCTGCAGATTAGCGATCATGTGTGAGGTTCGCTAGGATGAATCGAACGCGACCCCACCTTCCAGTTTCATCTCGTGGGATTATAGCACACGACGTAGTCGCTAGATGGAGCCACTTGAACGTTCTCCGCTGCGCTGCGCGCGCACCCTCAATGGCGCCGACTACTGATGTACTCTCATTACGGGGAGACTCTGGGGGGAGCCTCATCACGACGACCAGACCAACTCAAACATCACAACGCATTCTCTCCCCCTTTCTCTAACCTCATCGTCGAACCCCACAGATACGCCCCGATATGGAATTGAACCAGTATACGATGGAAGTTTATATGGCTACGTCCCGTAAAACCGACTTAGTGTTTAAATGAAACTATTGCGAAACAAATCGAGAAAACGGTGTAGGCAGTACTGAAAACAAACGCATTTTGGGCCAGCTATTCATCCATGAACTGGCTAGCACCCATAGAGTTCGTTCGTGCTCGGTGTGAGGCCGAGCGTGAAGTGTCTATGTGATTCGTGTTTGTGTTCGTAGTGCGACAAGCTGGACAAGAGTGGCGATGGAAACCATCACTGAGGAGGTGCTATTCGTCAAAGCGGAAACCTTTTTTGATCAGCTTCTCAACTGGAGCCTCGGTATTGCGGCAGTGTTTCAGATCCTCTGTTTGATCTGTGTCGGCTTCGCGGCGTCCGGCTCCAGAAATAAGGGTCAGTAATATTTGTGAGTAATAGAAAACAAACCCTTGACTAAGGGAATACGAACACGGACTGTTATTTTACAGCTAGCTCTATTATAAGGTAATTAACATGGATATTTTGCGAGTAGATTACTCTGGGTTCGCATAGCTAGCCGTCCGTTTGACAGGCCCCGTTCGATTGCAGCGCTTTTATAGCGGAATGACACGTCAGACCTACGAAATTTGTCGATTTAAAACACAAATTGTAGCTAATACAGGGAAGTTCGAACTCACCGTTTTGCACACAATAAAATGATTGATTTATAAGGACATAGAATGTACTGTATTTTTTCAGATGTTATTGATACTATTCTAAATTGAACTGTCCTCCAACAATATCTAGTAATTGTGAGGAAGACCACGACAATAATTTCTGAAGACAATTTCATCGGTGGCAAAATTAATTTTCAATGAACTATTCGTGCGTGTCCTGAGGATACGAAAAGGCCTTGATCTAGCCTAAGATATACAATGCTGATGAAAAAGGCTTTCGCTGTATTTTATGGATCATTTTTTTAGAGCTAACTAAAGCTCATAAGAATAGAACCAATCGTTAACTTCCCTGATGCAGTGTGCATTGAGCAGTCATATCGAACTACTGAAGCTAACGTTTAAATGATACCGAAAATGTTTTGCCGCAATACCTATCAAATGGAGATTTAGATCGACTAGCAGTAGCTCCTTATTAATTCCGCAAACTTCTTACAGATCATGATAAGTCACCCATCAATTTAAAATGAGCTCATCGGCTGGATCAAACAAAAAATAAAACTAATTTAGTCTATTTATGGATTTCCGTCCGTCTTCAGTCTTTTTCTGTATTGACGTAGAGCATACATACACACGGTGTACTTTTGAATTCTATACCAAGACTCCCCTTCATGCTCATCAGTTTGCGCTTATGATTTTCGCTGAAACCTAAACGTCACTTTGCTGAATTTGTTTTTCCCACCTGACATTTCAGGTCGCAGCACCACTGTCCGACCACTGAATTGCCGCTGCTGCTCGCGATCGGCAACCAGACTATCCGCAGCAACGCGAGGAGCCTCGGAAGAGGCCACGTCGAACGCTTCAGCAACAAACGTCAATTCGACAACGATTGCAAGCCGAGATCAGCGTCGGACAAGCGCCACCAGTTCAAATCAAGCCCGCCATGGAAGGCATCACCGAAGGCGAAACCGGTGATGCTGCGATAAACATTTCCTCCCGGTGATGCCTAAAAGCTTCAATATATTTCTTTTATCAGCAATGGAAAGAGGAATCCGATTTGTCTGCTTTCGGTTCCTCCGGTTTTAAGCTATTGGCGAGTTGCTCGTTTTTCTCAATGGATTCTGCCAACAATACACTGTACATTTACGACGAAATCATTCCAGTTGATGTAACCATAGAAAAATAGTACTTTTTTTCCGTGTCAATATGTACCTGCAATAATAATAACTAAGACGTAATGCGGCTGAACGCGCTGCTACTGTTGCTATATTAGGCTTAGGTGGACAACGTCACGCTGCTGAGTGAAAAGTGCTATGATAATTTTTAGCTAGGGAAAAGTAATAGAGCAACTTAATTTAAATGTGTATTATGAAAGAAGCCGGTAACAGTGGCAACGGTCAATGTGTGTGTATGTGCAAGTGTCAATGTCAGTGTTTTCGAAGAACTCTTACGTGTTTCTATGTCCCGGCTTGATGACAAGAGTACTAACAAATACTTTAGACTATCTTCAAATATTAATAGATTGATAATTGATAGATGTTTTTTTGTTCGGCGTTTTGCGGCACATAGTTTATCTAAGAGTAGTCTGCGTTAGGATAGAAAAATGAAGCAAAGAATCTATTTTAGAAGCGCTTCAAGGAACAGTAAACGCCAAAATCGTTACGATAGCCGACTTGAAAATTATTCTTATGTTGATTGTGTGTATCTATGTAAATATGTATGTGTAAACTAAAGACCAAGAACCGTAGAGGCTCAGGAAAGTGCACGTAATTCTCCTGATCCTTATCTAACTACCAAATATCTAAAAGCAGACAATAGCATAAGCGACCATCAGTTCTGTAGAAATCAGACCCATCCTGGCGGTGGATGCCTATGCTCTTAAATCTCACCTTGCTACCTTTATTATTAGGTGATGACTATTGAAAAAGGTTGAGCTGAATTACTGTAATTATTCCCATTCTAAGAGTATTTGCTATTAAAACGTGGTGATAATATGATGTACATGTAAATATTTTTCTACGGCAAATAGAAGTGAAACAATGCACTCTTCGCTTGTAACCTCAAATAAATACACACTCATACCGCAGATATACTAAAAGCCATTGACAATTTAGGGGAAGATCAATATTGCAATTAATTACCATAATTGCATTGAATTTCTATCGATAAACGAAAGTGAAGAGTTTGATCATTGAATAAAATGACAAACCTTATGTAAAAACGTAATCTATGTCTTGTGTCTCGGAATGAACCTTAGATTATTTAGATTGGGCTACTTTGTCGCCGGACGCCATTCTGGGATGATGTATGTACCAGTAATAAAGAAAATAATGGATAGGGAGTTTAGACATGGATTGATCGAGCATATACACAGTAGCGCGCTGACTGCGAGTTAAGGTTTTGAGAAAAAGTCAACTTAGGCACTTTTTAATTAATATTAATGATTTTTGTTTGTTGTTGTGTAGTTCAATAGTACTATGTTAACGATACTTGAAAATCAGCTGCTGTTATTTCCTAACAGCAATTAATATATGTACTCTTGAGATCTTGTATATTTATTTTACCTCTGTCCTGATTTTAGATAACCAGTTGCGAAACGACCCGTTCGAATGCGGTACTTAAACTTAGGCTATTGTCCTTAAAGTCTCCTTGTTGTTTATTGGCCATTATTAGGAGATCTAGCCCGGCTTCTATAGGCATTGTACCTTTGGCTGTTCAAGTCAAGAGTCTGCTCAATGTAAGTGTTAGCTACGGTGATACGTGCGTTTTTATGCTTTTACGATGATAGATATCGATGGCGACTAACAGAATTCTTGCCTGAGAGCTCCGTTACACAAGGTTTCATTTGACGTTTGTTGCCACCCTGTTTAAATATTGACCACATCAACATTGCAATGCCTCTTTATGTGGACATGACAGAGTTTAATAGTGATAAATCATAAAATCATGGGTTTTTGTACCCTTTTATTTGTCTAGTATGATTTGGTATTAATCGGGTTAGCATGCTATTCGTCTTAGCTATGTGCCGCTGCCATAAGCGTATAAATAAACGACTGCAAAACTAAACTAAAAAATTGTTCTGCACCTAAAAATGGCATTCATAATATGAGGTATGTTTTTCGTTACCTTACAGAAACAGTCGGAAGTATCCGGATTTTTTAAATTTAGGAAGTTTCCTAAATTTTTTGGGCTATTTTCTGGCTTAGATAGTTATAATAGTTTTCCATATTATGTTCTGCTGTAAAAGAGCATTGTTCTTCTTGCAAGTCAGATAGGTCAAGGGTGTCTTCATGGGTGTTGTGGTTATTGCTTCGGTTATTGTACGCCGGTGCAAATCTTAGTGTTGATTCAAGGCCTCTCGTGGACGTAGAACGTTGATAAGTACTTGCTGGCTTTGTTCGATGGGGTCTCAATAGACCTCCAGTCTACTATTTGGACCAAACGTATGCAACATACGAATATGAGAAAAATGATTAGATTCGACAACAACAATGTTGTAGTTTCAACTCGTAGACCCAAAAATTTATAGAAAAGTGTACGGAACCGTTAGTGACAGAAAAACTTCAGGTCGAAGTTGGTCATAAACTGAAGACGGATTTTCAGTTCAATACAGATCGTTTACCTAAGTTTTGACAGATTTTCCGTAGATACAGAGGGCAATTTTTTACGCTTTTTATATCCCAAGTTCTACGATCTGGGTTGACGCGGTCTATTAAATACATTATATTAATCTAGTAAGCTTTTATATTACAATGTAGCATATTCCAAATGTTATCATTATATAATCAACTAAGTTTAAATATATATCCTAGCGTCTCTTGATGTTCGAAAAGTCGTTAAAATTGACTACTTGAGCTATCCAAGGGGATGAAGTACGTAAAGAGCACTTCGTACACGTGATGGAAAATGAATCGCCCTGCAGAGTAAGATTCTATGTATTTGAGTTTCTTATGAATTAACTCTAAGCGTCGGCAAATCAACCTCTTGCATGGATTGTCGAACACAAGGACACGTCAGTATATATACATATAATACCGTAAATTCTGTCGAATTTATGGTTTGATACTCCTTATTTATTATGTGGCCTCGCTTGTAGTTATCGTTCTCACTTGAACCATGGTATTGAGAGTGCCATCATTGTTGAAGAGAGCGTTGACGTTTTCGCTATACAGGCTGTAGTAACCTATAAAAAGTAGTCGTGACATTGAAGGTCTATATATATATATATATATATAAATAACTGCATTGTTGAACCATCCCTCTTAGCGTTACCTTTTTAAGAGACAGTCTGCGATATCGCATGAAGTCTCGAGACAGTACAGATTTTTTCCTGTTAATCCATGTTGTTTTTCATAGCATCATTTTTGTTAATTGTAAACTCAGACAACCTGCTCTAATGTCTTGCTGCTGGTAAGATTAAAAACCTAGAAAGGATTTTGGTGAGTATGTTAAAACTGTTGGTAATACTTCATGGTTTCTCTCCGAGTCTGAATTCACAAGTCCAGGGGACCACGAAACACTGAGAACCACTTAACTGACGGTCATCCAGAAAGCACTTGAATAGTATTCAACAAATTTATACGCCTAGGCTAACATAGACTGATATATGCCTAGGCCAACAACATGGATTTCAAAGTGAATTCTTCCTGATTTAAATATAAAAACAAACATATGAACCGATGTGCTTGTAGGTGTATTATAAATAATACTGTTCTTCAGAAAAACAAATCGTCAGTTAGTGTATATGTTATTATCTTGAGAAGAAACTGCATCTTTAGCTATGATATTTTTGGTGGCCTTTAATAGCCAAGTGGGGCTTGTCAAGAAAAGGGTTAGTCCTTGGTGTTGGCGGTGTTGTAAAGCTTGCTTTTGCAGAATTCCCACTTTTCGACAAATAGTTGAAAAAAGTGATGGCATGTATTACAGTTCATCTAATCCGCTCGCATGGATGTCATAATTAGAGTAGCGGGCAGTGCAGGTAATAATAAATCAATTATTGATAAGCAGCAGCTCATCTGCAAAAGGGAAAACCTATTTAGCTAATTTGTAGGCAGACCTAAATTCCTGCTATCTAAATATGCACCTGCTTTACACTTGAACAGAATGTTTTATCGTCATTATCACTAACCGAAGCCTGTTTGTGTGAAAGTGGAACCTGTCGAAAATTGGAAATGGCCTGAAGTTGCCTTTAAGCACCAACATATAAGTTCTTCCCATACGCCAATACATAAAACTAATGGGAATAAAGGCCAGATGAGAAAAAGGGGTTTGAACCTGAGAATTGTTGCATCTTGCAACTAATAACGCGATAAAGTTTTTTGTTGGTGCTACATACGTAACTAGCGATTTCAAAAAAAAACTGCAAAAGCGCATAGATAGAATAGTTTTACAAAATTAATAACGAGAGCCTCTCAGAATGAAAAGCACTGTTCGGCTAGCTATCTTCATGAGTTGGTAATATTCCTGAATAAACTCGCTATCGAGGACCACTATACCACGACATTTTTTTCTAAATAAATTATGATTCTTGTTATTTTGAAAACGGTGAAACAGTAAATTAATTTTATTTAAGGGTTGTATATTCTTCAAGGATACTATTGGTACCAAATGTACCAAGAAACGATTTTTGGCTAAGACCCTACCCCAGCAGGTTTATCACACATGCTTGATACTGCCAAATTAACAATTACTATTTTTCAGCTTGAAAATATTTTTCATAGCTTTTTGAGGTCTCCTTGTAAAGCTTTAGACAGAGTGCCGAATATAGAAATAGTGTTTCGTGAGGTTTGGCCCATCTTCCCATGCTGTCCTCCCAACACGTATACGTATTCATAGATAGAATGTTACATAAAATAATTTATTTTAAGTTAATCGAACCCTATTAAGCGCCGAAACACGAAACGTCGAGTACGCACAGCTGCGTATTATATGCACACCCATTACGATATCTAAAAGCAATTTGATTTAGGTTGTTTTGATTCAAATTTGCCACAGATGATATAGTATTACCAACGTTTAAGTAATAATGTAAACATTTTGATGACGCCGTTCTTACACATTTAGCTTCAAAGACAGTTGTAGCCTAGGATGAAGCTTCTTCATTATGCAGTTTTGAAGTTACAAACAATAAAAGCATACTATAAGCGAGGACTGTTGTCTTCCTTCTGGTGCGCTTTCATGCTTAGCAACTTGATGTAGGCAGAGACCTAAATCCCTAAAAGTCCACATCCATGAGGTATAAACGTGCGCTTCATAAACGATTTAATAAAAATTTTTATAGGATATGTGGTATATAACGTACATGTGAGGTAAAAGAACTTGGAAAAAATAGAAGGAAAGTACTGGGTATCTGCACGATATCTATTTTCTATTGGACAGACGTAGTAATAACAGGTCACATGCCATGATACTTTGCGAGGTGTCTAACAGATAACCTTTATATTCTAACTATTCGATACAAAAACTTACCACAAAGACCAAACATGTTTTAGCCATTAGTAGAGTGCACACTAAGTTTTTATAGAAAGCACGAATCTTCCGCATTTTGACGCAGCCTACGGAGACACGGCATACCGGAAATAAAGGAGCTCCATACAATCGCTGATATTACGCTATTTTACAAATTACGCAATGACAATATGATTTATATGCATGAAGCCGGAAACAATGGTTCGCCGAATGGGTCAGATAATTTGATAAAAATAAGTCGCTCATACAGACAAAATCTATAATTTTATTCTTATGGGGGGCACCTCGCTGCTTGAGATCTACGCTTGTATTTGTATATACCCTTTTGTATACATTTAATAAAGGCGACCTGGATTTAGCTAACGTACGTCTTCGGCAGTAAGTTCACTCCCTAAATCCATGTTTATTCAAACGTTGTTCTCTACTTGGTAAATGTCTCTATTCATAAAGGTAACACACGAGTGCACCACTGATAATTTACGGAATAGGTCGTATCCCCGCATTTGTAATCGTCACTAAAAATCATTCACTTTATGTACATCAAAACGTCAATGAATATATGTTTCTTCTATATAATTTGAACCGAACTGACATGAAATCCATACTGTTTTTCCTCAACCATACGTTGATTACCTGAAGTGACGTATTATGGATCTATGTACAAACGGATAAACATGAAATGCGGATGAAAAACATAAACACATCGGTCAGAAAAACGTACCGCAACAATATATAATTCGATGCTGATATTAGTAAGCGTTAAATTGGCCATTAACTTACCTAACAGTAGATAGTTCACATGTAACGCTTAACATGTATACTCATAGAAACTTCATGTGTCACAACTCGATTTGATGTAACAAACTTTGAATGCGTCAGATTTTTTAATAAAGTGTACATGTATCACAAGAAGCGTTACTTTAATATAATTCTTTAGATAGTTGGAAGCAAGAACAAGTAATTGAATTTTTCCTTTTAGCTGAACCAGTACGAACCGTTAATTCTATTTGACAAAAGAAGTAAAGTAAAATAAAATAAAACGTATTCACTTCTTTTTCTGGAGTCCTGTATTTGGAGGAGCCTAATTGCAGTTCTTCCTGTCGTGGTATCTGCAGACCATGTTCATATTATTCAGTAGAAATTCAACACGAAACGACGTGACAAATGGAGCCACTAGCCTCGTTGCCTCATAGTTATTTATAGGATGAAGGTTAAGAAGCTTATTTCGGTTAAGGGCGAAGCTCGCTCCGAATAGAATGGCTTAACCTCTCTCTGCTAGTGGTCACCGACTTGATAACTGTCAAAGCAATGTCAAAACACAAAACATGAAGGCCCAGCCAAATCCGAATGGTGTTAAGAAATAATTCCTCTCTTTAGCTTAATCATAATGTAGGGTCGTCATATCGATTCGTTGCCGAGAGTAACGCTTGCAAAGTCGCGCTTTTGACACAATGGACACCCGACGCTCATTATCGATTTAGGCTATAGCGGCGATGCAACGCATCACTCTGCACGGGTCGTGAGTGCTGATATTCAGCATCGACGATAGGCAGTGATCGATGCTATTTTGAAGAACATTATCCGTTAAGCCCACAAGGATAGGGTTTGTTCTCCATTCTCCAGACTGACAGTAATTAATGATTGACCATCTTTGTTTACCTTTAGGCAACTTACTGGGAAACATGCATACTGGGAAACGTTTCTCAAGTCGAAATGAGTTAATTTGCGCCGTGTCAAGGATCAATTTTTCCGTCAAATAAGCTCCTGACTATATACCGAACTAACACTTCATTAAAAAGCTAAATGTAGCGATCATTTATTTCCATTAAATAGGATACATTTCTGCAGCCGATCGATTTCGATCGTCTAGAATATTTGATCGAGCACTGCATAGCGGAGTAAATGTAAAATCAAGCGACAAGCATTAATTCGTATTGAGAACTTGTATTGTTACAAAAGTGTCTATCGTAAGATCGATCATACATGTCCGATCTACTCGCTGGGAAAATTATCCGCTGTAGAAAAGCTTTCGTATATAGTAGGTGTCACTGCTAGACACCCATGAAAGCTTTTGCATGTCATCTTCTATTCTGTCTACAAAAAAAATCAGAAAAGGTCAAAATGATCCTGACCTTTGCTACGAACCTCCTTGTACTAAATGTCTAATCTATGCGAGGGTGAGCGATTCATAGTAGTATACAGACGACACAACAGACCAATGAAGTAGAACATCGTGATATGAGTCAATATAAATTGCCTCTATATTAGTGGCTACATCTAAATAATTCTACGAAGCTAGCAAACGAATGTCTAGCAGCGACAAGTTTTCCATCGCGTGCGGTCAATGCTGCCGCAGACAATATTAAATAATAACGAACACACGACAACAGGCAACGTCTTTGCTTCCTTTCGACTATCGACAACAGCGCCAGGGGACAAGCGCCTCCCTAAACATGCAGGAACGTCACCGCTCGCCAGTTGCTCGTCCCATCAGTCGGCCGATCTCGTGCGGTTTCTTCACACAATTCCGAAGAAGCGGCAATGAACATCGTAGCTCTTGTCAGCCGTCTGCAGCGTTTATATAGTAAGAGAAGCGACTACGAAACAATAATCTTGAAAGCAACGAAGCGAGCGTCAAATCTTCAATTCGATTATATTCGTAGAACACAAGATGCGCAAAGAGAAACCAAGCTTGGCCACTTCTGACAACTGAACAGTGCTCAACAGAGTCGAAATCAGAAGCCAGTCTGTAACCAGATGCAGGAGTATGGATTCGACCACAGCCGCTAGCATCCAGACAGTAAGGCGTATAGAGGCACTAATGGGCAAATAACTTCGAAGCGAATGGTATTCGCACCAAACTGCTACAAAGGACGCGCCAGAAACTGAAACGGTTGTGGGAGAATAAAGAAGGCATTTCATAAGCTGTGTCTGCGGTCGATAACTATAAAGCCATCCATGCTTGTTCAGACTCCACGGTAGCTGAACAAGAACAACAGTCGGCAGAAGATCAGACCTACCTCCAACTCTTCGGACATGGCCGAATATCACCGCATCGAACAGTATACCGATACGACATCGCATTATATAATCAGAGAGATGCATGGTAATGCAGACAGGTACACGCACAAATACGCGTCTCGAATGCTTTCGGGACAAACGCAGCCTTGTCGAAACGAGCGACCCACAAGGAACCCAAATAGTCTCTTTTCCCCTGTTCCCCTTCCTCGAGTCGGTTCCGTGGACAGCTGATTAAGTCTTTGTGTTTCAAGTTTTTGCGTCCGACATCGCCGTTAAGCATTCCATCGAACGGCATGTTTCCAGCACGAAACGAAACACGTCTATGCCCGGGTTTAAACCCAGGCCACAACGTGTCCCTAAGATTAACAGGCAAATACGTTACCCACTAAGCTGATTCAGCCAATGGAACGTTAGCAGTGCTTGTGCGATGTTCACAAGTATGTGGCATCCATATGTTACCACTTTAGGCAGCCTGGCCAGCTATTATTGACGATTCTGCCGACCAACGCGGAGACAATAGCGCGACCTAGTAACAAACGCTCGAAAAAACATGTTCAAGATGTTGAAAATGCATAACGTTAACACATTAACATTTGGGTTTCACACATAACTTGCAGGGCCATCACGTTGGGCGTAATGAAAAAGAAAGGCTGCTAGGGGCATCCATTGAAATAGATGCCACCAGCAGTCCACTATTGGCCGACGTCACTAACAGACAGGACGGCGAGATTTATTCACAATGAGGTAATTATCTGAATTCTTATTTTCGTTCAGTTTGAGCTTAACTTTATTTGAAAGCAACTAGAAGGAATCAAATTTATTCCATCATAGAGGTACGTACCTTAATTTAGACACTTTATATTAGCTTACGCTGGTAGCTAACTTAGCGTTATCTCAGCGGTTAACGAATCGTCGAAGTTAAATCACCGCTCAAATACATAGTAGAAAAAATTCGTTTAAGACTGGAAAATATTATTGATGGATATATCTACAATATGATGAAAATATGATGTTCCATATCTGACTGTAGTTAAAAAAAAGCTCATGAAGGTATAAAACTTTAGGTATTTATCGTCTTTGTTGAGAGAGCAAGCTCCTATACATTGTAGTACTGCTTTTTTAACTAGTGAATCTCACAATCTGTTTGTAAGCTAAATTATTGCGCAGTTCAAAATCTGGGTGTCTGTTCTAACATGGATGTCAATATAGCCCTTAATACAGTAGACGAAATCCTCCTACAGGGTATTTTATAAAGACTACGACGGTTGTGCAAAGCACCTTCGCACAAAGTACTTGACCGTTCAGGTAAGCGAAGAGTGCAGAAAACTCTTCGCTTACCATTCATTTTCCTTTAGCCGAGCAAGCTCTTGCACATTTCTAATCTAGACTTATATGGCAATAATCGATATCTTCGATTAATCTCCGCTTATAATTTCCATACTGTATGACTTGGATCAAATAATCTCCTAGACTTATCGATAGAATCCTTTCAGATGGAACTACTTTTCGGTGGTCAAGTAAAAGAAATCGAAGATGACGTCAGAAATTATTGGTTCTTCATTGTTCTATAAATTAAACAGTCGGCTGACATCAGGCGATCAGAGCAAGGTGCCGCCATGATGCAACGCTTTTCACTAGTGAATACACATCACCAGAAACATAATCAGTTGTTACGCGAACATTTCCCATTTGTTTGAACCGTTACCCAAGAAAATGCCGACGCAACTAGGACGGGGGTGGGGTGGGGTGGGGTAAGGTCTTAGGTGACATCATACAGTCGGATCATTACGTTGTGTTATAAGGTATGATTTAAGCTGTTGAAGGCCATGCCTGTTCTTATTGCAGCTGGCCAAAATATGCCATTAGGATAATACTATTAATACATAACCATATGGATGTATTAATGTGATAATATTAGTACAAAATAATATGATCAAATATCTTTTATTTTAGGACTTTTGTCATTAAAAGCCTTTGTCATCCATATGTTGAAATGCTGGTCTTATATGCTGAAGTAATATCCCAAATTTTGACATGCGATATAAGGACTATTTCTTCGACTAGGTGTAAAAAACTGAAACTGATAATCAGTAGTGGCCCGCGATTTTTTCGCTTAATCAAAGAGCAATAGATGACACCTAAACAAAATCCAAACCGTAAGTCCGTCCAGTTGTAAGTGGCTCTGTCTGATTTTCAGCCAGTAGCGTCTTTGTCCAAACTATGACAAGCACCGTAAAAAAGCCCTCGTCTTCTATCACGTGCCGTACTAGTGGATCAGGCAAATTGTAGGAGATTATAAGTATTTACCTCTAGAGAACTTAAAGCAATCAAGTGTACTTGCCGTGACCAACTCTTACGCTGTGAGGCCTCGGTACCGATTACCAGCAAATGAGCTTTATAAAAAAATTTGGGTAATATTCTATTTTGGAGCAGAGGTAGCACCAATTAAGACAATAAGGATCATGTCACGAACAGCGGTATTTCGAATACTGGGACTCTGGGCGTTCTCGCCACGACTGCAAACAGTCGCGTTGCAATTTTCTTGTGATACGAAGAATAGCTTAAACCACACAATTCTTGTAGTGTACAGCAGTGTGAAGTTCCAAGATGTCTTCCAATGTCGGTGTCGTCTCGCGCAATGCGGTGTGTTGATTTATTCAACTTTACCAGCTTGATTGCTAATCAGTACCTGCGAACACTATTGGCACACCACGAAGCTAGTCACAAACGTTGTAGACCTCGTCAATGTCGTGCTAGCATACAGCCATAAAGGTCAATGTAAATAGTGAATCGTATGAGGATCGCTACGAGGGCTTAGGCTGCCAAAAGTTTGTTTCTTTTAACAGTGAAAAGGGATTTCAGTCAAATTTTGTGATTGTTATATTTGTCTGTTGGAATTCCTGGTTGGAACGGCTCGAGCAGGACATTGTGATTGCTTTTCTAACTTCCGGAAAATATATCTATCTTTGCTAGCACTTTAGGTATGTCGGGAGTAAAAGAACCATGTTTCGAACATGGAGATAGAACGATGGCGGAAGATTGATATGTCACAGGGTCTATTTCATTGATGGATCTCAGAAAAGAAATGCGGGCAAGGCGGGAGTACGACAGGTTGACTGGCTGGTAAAAACCGCCATTTTTTTCAAGGCATTTTGATTTTTTTGGATTTTGAAGGCAAATTGTCAACTTCCGGCCAAGCGTACTGAAGCTCAGCGTTCTAATGAAGCCTGCGTGAGGCCTCTGCAGCAACCAGGGTGGAGGTTCTGTGACTCCAAGATATTTCGCTTCCTAATGCGCCAAAGAAAGGTTTTTAATAAGAAAATAGGCGCTTACTTTGGTCGATCCATTGGACGCGGCCATTCTCATCCACAAGTTATTTGTATGAATATATATAATACAAACTTCTTAGTGTAATACATAGAATATTTTATATTGATCATTTCATGCAATATATATCAGGCGGACTCAATGTTGGTAAATGACGCCATACACTGTGGCGAAGCTTGTTTTCAAAATCTAAGTTGAAAGGTTTTTTATTGATCAGCTATTTCAAATCATCGAGATATCTTAGAGTTCTAAAACAATTCACAAAATAGAAAATTTACATGGTACGGGCTGACTGGCTCTGCCTAATTATATTGACTTATCGGACTGTCACTTAACACGATTTACGACGGATCGACCGACACGCACTTACTATAACATCTTTGCTAACAAAAAGATATAAAAAAAGAAGGCTAATCTTTAGTTTCCTCGGTAAGGTAATCAGTTCTTCTAGTCGATCCTTAAAACTGAGTAAACAACCATTTCCTCGTATCTGAGACAAACATTCCTTATAGACTAAAGATTCTCAATAATGTTTGTTGCTGCTCACGGATGTGGACGCGAAACTTTTATATATAGATGTTTACAGCACCGGTCTAACGTTTACTCAGATTGATTCCTCAAAAGGCGCCATGAACTGACAGTAGCGAAATCATCATCGCCATAATTATAAAGCCGACATGACCAAGGCACGGTCGATTGGGACTATGTGCTTTAGATCTGATAACACATCTACAAGTAATAACAGGTTCCCTATTCGAACGCCTCATGTAATACGCTATTGATTCAATGTTCACACAGTTCTATCCGATAGTCATAGATTCCTATGGTCCCGTATGATCGAACCCTTGACGGCAATGATTGGCTCGACAGCCATAGCTCTCTGGGACATACATAAAGTCAATTGCCCTCGTACGAACCAGGTCATAGATTCGCTGGCAGCACTCGTCTATTGGTGGTACGCGGCGATCGAAGTGCAGCACGCACAAGACCTACCACGACGCAAAAGACGAGCACTCGCCAACTTCGCCCCCTTCTTAGACTCGGCTTTCCAATCAAAGTCAAGCCCACAGCTGACAAACCTATTAGACTGCCTCAACATTGTTTTCGATACAATTATTGTTACTCTTAATGCCGTGAAGGGAAGTGTTCCGTACGAGAGATTAAGACGATCCCAAACAAAACTCCAATAAGATTATAGCATTTTTTTTTGCATACCTAGACTACCTACCTCGAGATCCATTGTTACACAATTTACATGACTTCCAACCTTATATATATATATTGTTTTAAACCGTGAAAATGTCTATACTATCTCTAATATTTACTTATTTCATCATAGAAACGTGTATTACTCGTTTCTGTGTGGTATGTTGGAACACAGCGTTTTTTGTATTAACATGTACTTATAACGCGCAAAATCTATTGTCAAGCTCTCTTTGCTATTTCTTAAAGCAAACGACTACAGTTATTGTTGCGCTCTATTAGTCTAGCTTTCATTAGTGTGGGAACAGGTCCACGATACTTAGTTTTGACTTGGATCTCTAGTAAATGGAAGTGATTGCTTGTGACTGAGCGAGGTGGGACTGGAGGGGGCATCAGGTACTTCGTAGCAACAAATCTCTGTTTAGCTGTGAATACCTCACTCAAGAAACGATGCAGGAATATTTTTAAGAATACAGCAAATATTTATACCGCGCGATAAAAACCTTTTGTACGACAATAATTCCGTGTGCGTTTGCTGGCCGCACTAAGTCGAGGAGCAGCGTAATGACATACTTTTGCAATGAGCTAAAGAATCAAGCTACTTTTTTTTGACCTTGTTTTAATGTCTGAAGTAAGGACAGGGTAACTAATCAAAAATGCCCCCTGTCCTGGAATCAAGGAAATCAACTAGTATTCGGATAGAAAATTATTCTAAATAGCCAAACTGAGTTTCAATTACCTGAAATTTTTCCTACCAGTTACAGAAGTAAGAGAAAACTATTTTCTCCGTACCGAAATCTTTGTCGAGTAAGAGACAATGTTCTCTGGATGTCAAGTGTGAAGTAGTTACTTTTAAGTTGAGTTCTTTATGCGCAAGAACACATTTGGTATCAATGATTGAAAAAGACACAAATTTTTCCATACTATTGTAAGGCCAACATACGCAGATCTGCTATATGAGGAATCGCTACACGCTGGTTGGTCTATACGCAGTCTCTGGCAGTTGACCTGCGCCGGTCATCCGATATATGGCATGGACCCACGCTGTAATGTTTTTCATTAATATAAAATGATACAGTTGTTGAGCATGTCGCTAAATACCCGACGCTTGATCCTCTGTAGACTGTTTTATTAAGCTTCTGCAAGTTAATTAGGTCTTGCACTACTTGGCTGAGAATGATTTTTTAATATGTATTAAGCATTTTTTTCTTTCTTTTTTTAGTTTTTTTTTCTTTGTTCATGTATTCTTGAAGTGAAACGATAGTAAGATATGCTTGCCTACCGATGGCCTTTTTCAGGGCATAATAATTCCCGTAATCATATGGACCTGGACCGAAAAAATAAGACAGCTGTAGCCGACGTTGGATATCCAATCCAGGAAGTGATAAGTACATGGCGATGAGGTCTGGCGTTGCCATCAAATATCAGGCGGCGTGCTCTCGATTGCGATGTTAACGCTCTCTTAAAAAACTCAGGCTTTATTTTAGGCGAATATCACCATTACCCTTCGCCCGAACGTCCTCAGCACTGCGACCACATTCGATTTTTTTCCAAGGCAATGTTATGCCATTCTCTACTGGCAAGTAAGAGAATTATGCCTGAAGAGAGACTGAATTATGCCTACAGTCGCACGCTGACAGAAATTCTGCAAATTATACAATAACTACATCACTTAGTATTTGGCTTATGACTCTGTAAAATGTTGAGACTGAAATGTTAGTTTCAAGCTCTACTCTCGTGAAAAGCTTCCTCCTTCGAGTCCGAATACCTGGTCATCGTTTCGCTAGTCTATCGGACTCTGATCTCTGTCTTTGAAACATTTGCACCATTCACAAGCTATTGTTTCACTTGAGTCCTCTATACCTGATGAACTTTCGCATCATTAAGACCTTCGATAAACGCAAACCTTATCGCTGAACGCTGATTTGAGACTCAAAAACGTTTTTCCCTCCGAACTTATTTCTCCTTGAGCACACTCAACCGATTTTTAATTTCTACGAAACTGAAATATTGCACCAACTGAAATTTCTGTTAACGGGACGCTGTTGAGAAGTTATTCAATGCCCGGGTCCGGCAAATTCATTTCTAATAGCCCGATACGTTACTTACATTCCCTTGGTATTCATGAAATACACCTCGAAATGCGTCTTCACAAATTGAACCGATGATACATCCTTATAAGCTAGTGGTGGCCAATCTTCCATCACGCAATGAAGATATTCGTTGAATATAAACACTTTTTTCCTACAGGCTGCTTACATTTGAGCAATACACATATGATTTCATCAAATTGCATCTTCGAAAGCATACGGTATGCGTAAACTTCAGTAAGTTAGTTGCATTTTTGCAGTAACACATATAGTGTATGGAACAATTGTACGGGGTGCCTGACAGTACAGTTAAGAGCAGCTCTGTTCGCTAAACGTTGTTACGAGCTCGTTATACCGTGAAACGAACATTCATTTTTCAAGAGGTATACGCATAACATTAGGTACCTTGGACGACACTATTAGGCAATTTTAGCTCCACTTACAAAAACAAAAGTACATGTGAAAATTGAGGGGAAAGCAAGATTTATTAGCCTTTAAATTTTTGGGGAATTTCGACGAAATTACGCTGTGCGGCATCGTAGTGGGTCAGACTCAAAGTGGGCCACATTCTTTTTTTCTAGCCCACTTTGTATCTGACTAAATGTGCAGCTTTGCGCTGCTTCAATGATTTCTGACACGTCAATATCATAATATATATTAGTGCGGTTTAAAAACATTCTTCAACCAATCTGACCCAGATATTGAAAATTTCGTTGCAGCAGAAGTTGCTGATATCGATAAAACGGGATTTCGGAGATCAATCTTTTGAAATAAATTCACAAAATTATTATTATTATTTTTTTCTAGGCAACATAACCGTATTTTGAAAACTATTCCGACATTACTAATCAAGTGCTTTTATCAGCCTGATTTTAGAGCCTAATTACTCATGTGGACGGACTCAGACAGCTACCTACTATTGGCAGCCGACTTCCAATGTCACAACTATATTAACTATTAAAACAATCATATTCAGTATATTTGTTTTCTCCTGCAGTTAGTTTCGTTATGTTGTGTATGTATGACGGACCTCTGCAGTGTTTGAGTGTTCGCTACAATC
>NW_019215260.1:0-18970 GCF_002532875.2 Varroa jacobsoni | reverse complement strand
CGGTACGCTCAAACGTGTTTATCGGGCAAAGATCTCAGTTGAACGATAGACTTTAGGAGTAAATCTGCTAGCGCACATGGATAACGACGCTTGCTTAATCAGCTGAAATTAAATGAGGCTTGTTGGTGTTGATAGATAAATCTGTCTCAGGTAACTTGGGCTGCATAGCCGAAAATAGGCTCAAAAGTGGTACGGTAGTTCATGTTCATCAAATCAAACCGACCATCAGGCTTCCAGGCATAAAGGATGATTACGATGAGAACAGATTTTGTTTCTCCTGGTTCTGTTTGGTTCGTAGAACCAAGTCATTTCTCCCCAGGCTGTATCTCAGACCTAGTTTGTAGTCCAAATCCCAGTATGAGCCTACCTGTGATTTTAATTTTTACGGGCTCTCAAGAGCCTGTGAGATTCTCTTGCGTGATCTGTAGAAGTGAAGCTACAATACGTAGGTTTAAAGCAATGCATTTCTTGGACACAAAAAGAGATAGAACAGACTTTTTCAGTGTTTGTCGGCCAGTTTTTTCTCAGTCGAACTACAATTCAACTGAAGTAGCCCGAACAATCTAGCATCGCTTTCAAGCGATTATATTAAAATTAGCCACATATGTATAAAGTGGTCCAGTGCTTGACTGCTATAGTTAATTTAACCGTTAGGGAGATCATTCTGCGAAGTCTATGTTCGGTTAGACCTTAAATTTCTTCAAAAGCGATTTTATTTCAGCGAAAAGGACCCGTGGCGCCATCTGGTGGCTCGCTCGAGAAACTTTCATTGTTTAGCTGGTTTTCACACTAAGAATGGTGTACTGGGTGATGGAGTTCTGCCTACCAAGATCGTCGACTAAAACTGTAGTCTTTATAGCTGCACGATGCTCCACAGCTATTCCGAATGATGTGCATTACAGTGTATCCTGGTGCTATAAATTTATAGACGCATTTTCTAGAAAATAAGAGTATATGTTTTCTTAGTAATATACAGACTCAACACTCCAATCCATCTAGGCGCCGACAGTAAATCTCAGTGATAGGTTAGGGAGTAAAGCATCTGGCATAATATCTGGAACCCGTTGGGGTCCTGGTTCGAAACCAGTTTGTAGACAGACTTCATTTCGTGCTGGGAGGTAGCCGTGGAATGTCCGACGGCAATATCGACTTCAAATTCGATAAATGGAGGCGCTGACGGCACGACTACCGGTAGGCTATAGAAAATTTAAAAATCTACTACAGCTTTTGAACTGCTTCCACGTGACAGGTTACTCGGTTAACGAGCGTTAATCTTTCATACGTTCTTTTCATAACAAATAGATAATAAAGTGTTTTACCATCAAATAGACAACATACCTCCGTAAAAATGATTTATAGCTTTTCTTCAATGAAATGTAATTAACATCTCAATAAGTGGCCCGGAAAAGACGTTTCTAAGCATATAGCTTTCAAACGAGGTGCGCTCATATAAAAGGATCCATGTAACGCTATCTTGGTAGGGCGGGCGTAAAAACAGTGGGGCTTTTTGCGTTAATATACGATAAAAAAAAATCTAGAAAAAAAATTGACGCAAATAATTTTCCAAATGCTGCGATTTATACGCATGGCCACAAAAAATACGGTCACTAAAATCTAAACCCGTTGCTAAAATCATATGCCTGTTTGCTTAGAAAGTGCTTATGGGTTAGTAGCAGTCTTAGACCCGGTTCTCCCTTACACAACTTTTATTCCATCGCTTTAACTTAGTTTGGTTTCTCTGACGATTTTTGCTATCTGTTGAGTGATGATCTGTCATCGATAACAGATTAAATGACGTGAATGTTGTTATTAAACCTACTAGTCGATGAGCCGGTCCGCATGAATTTACCTGATAGGACCAGAAATGACTGCCGCTTCATCCCCGAAGGCGGAAGCTATAGTAAATATTATTTGTAGTCTCCCATAATAACATAATGTACTAACTAGTACTGCCTGATTGAGGTAATAGCAGTTTTAATTTTGTTTTGGTCCTGCTTAATTCTGCTGAGTTCGGTTGAAGTAGCATCTAGCCTGAATGCGACAGTTTCTCATTTAGGCTGCAGTGACTAAGCCTTATTAATTAGTTGCAACAATTGTTGTCGTCAAGTTATGAAGATTGTTCTAACGACTAAATTCAATGACACGTCCATACCTATACGAAATGCACGTCTAGGTTGGCGATTAAGCTTAATATGTTTCTACCGGACAATGATCGATTACTAATCATTGTGCATGTATACACTGTCCAGCTAGTCCTAGAATCGGACAGGGTCTTTCATAACTTGCTTCCACTCATGTAGTCTGTAGACAGGTGCTTAGCATCGTTAGCAGTAATTTATAAATAACAATTTTCTTATAGGTAGAAGGTTCTCTATTTTTCAATTTTACAAAGACGGTGTAATGATCCAAAATTGTACGTCTTTTTCGTCTAAATACGTTTTCTTTATTACTTGACTGACACTGATATGTTCCGCACCTGCTAAAGGCTTTTTTACATAATGCTGCTTTCTGATACCACAACGAGCGACAGTAAGCAAAGTTACTTTTTTTTTAAGGTTTAACCGAGGTGGTTGGTTTTATCATTGGGGATCATCCCCATCATCAGATGGGGAACATCATTCAGTATTTCACCTCTGTGTTTTACCAGCCCTACAAAAAATGTACACACAATAACTAAAGATCATATAGTGATATCATTAATAAACATGATAATAATGATTCGGAAACACAACCAGGAAGAGAACGATTGGAAGATCTTAAATCCGCTGAGTTTTTTCAACCTTTTAGGTGCTGTTTTCTACTAAGAGACGACGGCCAAGTTTTGTTGTGTCGGAATATCCTTTTACATGAATTAAGGTGATTCTAGTCCAATAATCAATAATTATGCCCCCGCCCCAGATAAATCTTGCATTCACTTTGATGCATATCGTAATACGTGAGGCTTGCTATGATATATGTGTGTGTGTCTGTGTCTGTAGTAAAAAAAACAGGTAAATGAAAGAATGCTTCGTAACAGGATGGGTCTGTCTATGTGCAGTTTGTGTTGTATTCGCACACTTCAGCCGCACGCAGCTTATTCTGCCATTCACTTTCCTACCCTCCTCTAAACACTTGGGTCTCTGTTTTCTTCAAGAGAACGCGATACCACCTATTGGGGGAATACGCTTTATGTTATCCATCATCGACGATTGCAGGTTGTCAGCATTAGTCACGAACCGCATGTTAACATACGCTGCTGCTGCTGCTGCTGTTGTTACGGTTGTTGCTGTTTGTCCTTTCAAGCAGCCATTATTGCAGTGTCAACAACTTGGACATTGACGTTAACGTAGAGGGAAGGGCGTTTAAAGGTTTGCAGGATAAGAACCCAAAGATAGTTTTACTCTTCTTCGAGCAGGAAACATTCAGAAGCCCTCAGCCTATCCGTTCGATTCCGAGTAACAGTTCGACCTCGAGCATTGGTAGCTCTACCCGTTAGTCCACGCCCTCATATGATACCCGCATGCAGCAAGGGTGTAGAGCACTGGCGTTATGGTAGTGCGAACCATTAGTCCGTATCCAGAGATGTAACAAGGTTTCATGTAAGGATGCTGCTGTCGGCCTGCACGAATCGCGGCGACAACTAGGACAAGAGAAGTTTCCTTCAACGCAACGCTGCGTCGCTGATTTCTTGCGATAACGATGCCACCAATTTGTAGATGATGATATGCATCACGACAGTGCTGATGATGGCGAAAAACCGGGGAATTATATCCTATCATCGAGCCGACATGCTACTGGGGTCGTCGGCGAGCTTCTCTGCCGTTTTCGCTATGGGGAAACAGCAGCCTTCGTCGAAAAAGGCGTTTACAGCGCATCAAATCAATTGCCATTTTGCAGCTGACGGTCACCAACTGATCGTTCAATAAGCGGCGAGCCTACTCGATCGATAACAGTGAAATTTTAATCATTTCGGTTATAATGTGAAGCGGTTCCGAGGGTTTTCTAGCAAAAGTTTATATACGCTATATTACGTCTGTGTATTTTTTTTTTTCATAACAGAGCGTCTGAATTACTTATTTAAGCTACTTGAGAAACAAGATCAGCTGCTTATAGAGAAAAACGAAAAGAGCTTATAAAGACTGACCTCGTTGCACTGAATTTTTTGACGGTAGACTTACCGGGTCTGTCGTAGCAGGTTGGCCGGCCCAGCGACCCAATCAAAGGATCATAACATATCAAACAACACAGTTGGTTCTAGCTAACTTCCTGCTGCTAATAGACAAATGCATGACACCGTAACATAGGACAAATGTTATACGTTGTTTTATCGTAGCTATTATTTAGACTTTGCTTCCGCACGGGATTTATACGCAACCAATATCGACCACTGCTTTTTTTCTGAGTGTTCCCGCTCTATGGCCCAATTTTCCTTGATGCAGAAGAAGCAATTTTGTTATGAGTGTTTCTGTTGTCTGTTTTTCTTATTTTCCTACTTTTCCCGATGCTTTTTTTTTGTCTAATCGCCTAACAAGCCTCGGTAATCCGCCAGTGGTCATAGACGTAGCTCTAGCCAGAACTGTAAATAGAACATTATTCTTAAACATAATATTCTATAATAGCAAAAACTGAAGCGTTCACAAACATACACAGAGAGACTTATACAAACACATGCATACCCTTTCTGCACACAGAACAAAATTACTACACGATGACCACGATTTGTACTGGCATCCAGCATCGTCGCTTGGTAGTAATATTTTCTAGCTGCGCCGGCGGTAGAAGCCTGTGAGTCGCGTTACTACCACCAGATCGAACAATCATTTCGATCCGAGCGCGCAACAGAGCGAAACAAGCAAACATGTTGCTTTGAAAAGTGTCTACTTGTCAAAACCACAGCAGCACTGCGGCAGCCGCCGCCGCCGCCGCTGCTGCTGGCATGGCCACCGTTTAGAAAGCGAACCTTACTTCAAGTTTGTCTAGCTAGCTAGCTCCAGCTCAACGTCCTCGCTGTATAGAAACGAAAATACGTTCATCAGCTTGGCTGAATTTCTCATGAAAAACGCATGTCTATCAGGAGAACGAGAGAGTAACTAGAAAGAAGAAAAAAAGATTTACGAAAAAGTATCGACCGGTCATTTGACAAAGGGCGATGTGGAACAGGGCTATATGGGTAACAACAGATACGGGAAAACTAAACGACGCAGATGTGACATAAATATCAAGCGCACGGCCATCCGTTCCCAATGTATTAATTTCACGTTGGGACGAACGGCACCCGTTCTTCGAATGAACAGAACGAAGACAATATAGGAGACAGAAATGCTTGCAACTATACATAAATGTTCTATCACTCGACGATGATTGATAATTTACTATGAAGATCAGATGTAAATGAAAGGGCTCGTTTTTTGAAAACAGCCACACAAACAAGTCGACGTCAAGCGCTACGAGCAAGGTGGTCATGATACGTGTGTCCCGTAAGAAACTGGGATTTCCTTAACATGGCCACTTTTAGCATAACGAACATTAGCAGATGCTGGCGCCTCGTTGAAACAGCAAACTGCCCCAGTTAAGCTTACGCATTTTCAGCCATAGAAGTTTTCTAGTATGTCGTGCTGACGAAAGGCGTTAGGAGTTAGGGAAAAAAAATAGCTTAATGTTAGTCTTCCATGTAGTTGGCCTATATTCGTTTGACTATTTCCTTTAATTATCGCAACTTTACAAGTTGGCACGATCGTGCTTTGCGCCATTCGCCGTTATCTAAGACCGCGTCCTAAAAAACGTACAACGCGGCCCGTTCCCAAGTGGCTATCAATTTACCTTGACTAGCAGTCTTTTATAAGCAGTTGTCAACGGCCTCGATATAATTATATAATCCTCTAGCAATATAGTTACTAGTGAGAAGGCAGACGTTGGTTTAATTAGTTTCGATTATATTTGCGGTACCCGAATAATGGCACCATTCTGTGTTGTTTACCTGTAGATAGATTAACCCTAGGCAACTTTTGCTTCTAGAGTCTTTTTCGGCAAAGCTGTGAGATCTGCGTGCCCGTGTCCGTATAATATCTAAATCTGGATCGTTTCACCATTGGTAGTATACTTATATCGGTAACGCCCCATTTCAGAGGTGCCATTTTGCTAGAAAGGTATCTTTGTTTTATCAGATTGGAACATGTTATTTATCCAGAGCTGGCTTATGCTGCCGGCCATGCTACCGCCACAGAATGTACATTGGAAATTTACCTTTTCCCAAAAGTACCGTAGACATACGAGTGAATTGGACTTCTTGGTACTTTTCACTGTATGGTTGTAGATCACTAAATCCCGCGCGATGTATTTATTAAGCGAGAATATGCCTGTGTCCATCTGCCACTAGCAAATAATCGGAGGAATGCATAATACCAATAGTAAGCCACTGTCCTTTCATCCTCTAGATGTTTGAAAGGCCTGGTCGTTGAGCACCATAGTAATATGGGTAAAAAAAAAAAAAAAAGTCGCCGTAATTAGTGAAAATCAAAGTTGTCCAATTAATAAATCCCCATTAGTTTTCTTCAGAGTTGACAACTGTTCTGCTTTCGGCAACAGTCTCACTATTAACATGACAAGCCTGCTAGTCGCATCTTGACTTCTCTGACATCTCTCACGTCTCTTGACATCTAGCTGAGCCTCGCTAGCCAGGAATCCAGATTTTACCTCAGTATCGTGCATAATCGACTCGTATAGTCAGCATCGTTCATTCACACATTCAGATGCACGCCCTTACATTCACATCACCCAAAAAGCACCTTGCTGTTGACACACGCTAGCCGTACTGATAAGCCGTTTAATAATTTTATATTCTATATAATGGTCGCCGTGAGAGTCCGCAGCTCGCCAATGGACGCAATCGATTGACGAAGATCAAGCTCCACGTTCCTTCATCGCCGCTATGGCCGTAGCAGTTCTATTACCGCTAATACGGCAGATCGACAACGATTGCGGGATAAGCCAATCCGGACAAGCCACCCAACTGATATCGGTGGCTGCATCCATCGTTGATGATGGAGCGGCAGCAAAGACTACGAGTCAAGTCGTCTATCGAGCTTCCCAATTCTGTGGTCGTCTATACCTGATCTCCATCGCTGCGATAGTATGTGTTATACTGCTACCGCTGCTGAAGCACTTTTTCCCGTGTTTACTGCGAACGCAAACAGGACGAATAGTTCCTGGCGAACATTGCTATGCTCGGCTGAAGTGCTGTTCTATCTGACAACCAACTAGATTTGTGTGGTCCTGATGGCCTTGGGTATCCGACAAGGCCTTTGCTGTGTGCGGTTTGTTTGTCGTCGACTAGTTGGGTCAGCTAGCTTGCCCTGCCCAAACGTAAATTGTAGACGGACACGTCGATTATACCTATCAGATGTGTGTACCTTGATAGAAAAACAAGTAGAACCCTACACCAGATACTGCTTTGTCCTTCACCTTTCCGTCCAATGCTGTCAGTATCTGTACTGTCTTTTTGCTATTTTTGTTCTACAATAAAGACGTATAAATACTGCTCACGCCGTATCTGCTAGCTTTTTTTTTATAGTATACTTTGCTTAAACTTTTTTGTCATCCTTATCTCATCGTCGGTCCAGTCTGTCTATTTCCTAGTTTCTATTAACCATTTGCGGGCTTCGCCTCCAGATGACACGAAAACTGACGCTAGCAATATCAAAAATAGTGGTAGAAGCAAATTTTTTTGTAGCAATTCGTTGCCATGTTCCTTGCCGGTGGTGGTGACCTGATCGTGTCGACGTTGACGTTTCGTGACGCATTGTGACTCACAGTCATCGGATCGCTTCCGGCGCCAGCGACGCTGAACATCGTCTCCTCTTGATAAATAGTATCAATGTGATGGCAGCAGCAGCAGCAGCAGCAGCGACGACCACAGACAGTGCAGAGCATCGTATGTGCAGAAACCGCTTAGCGGGGATCACGCAACAGGGCCTGATTGTTGAGCAACAGGTAATTTTGATCGATACTTTTATGTGGCCTCACTTCGTTGCCACACCGCTGCTACAAGGCAGCTAACAGTTGACGTTGAACTTTAAACAATCAGTAAATAACAACGTATGAGCTAGGAAAATAGGGCAAGAACAAGGTCCGCTCATTTCTGCAAAATTGCCCACATGGCCAGACTCGTAGGTCTAGCAAGTAATGAGCCTCTAGTTTAACGAAGATAGTCACCCCGTATTAGCGCTTATCTGTCTCGACGATAATAATACACACATAACAAAGTGAAAAATGGCTTGAAGGGTTAGTCAGGGGCAAAAAGAGAAGACAGTTGATTGTCCAAATTTGGGATATCTGCTAGTTGCATCTTCATTCATCATTTCAGTATGTCTGATTTGCTATAAACAGATATTTCACTCGTCATTCGTTTGAATGGCACAAAGTAACAACTTTCAGGACGAAACGTCCTGCTTGGTCTAGCATATCGCAGATGAATATGTGGAACAGGGTTGCGTTTGCACCTTCTGCCTAGAAAAAGCCTCATTTTGTCCCTTTCGATATCTGTAGGTTTTCTATTTCGTTCACCGAAGATAATCCAATTCGAAATTTCCCAAATAACCAAACTTTACCTATTCTGTTCTAGATAGACGTGTAAACACACATATATACACAAATGCAGACAAGGAAATGTATTGCCTATTTAATATGCCACTACATCTTTGCTCATTGTATCGTTTCTGGTCTGCTGCACTTCTCCGCTTGATCAAGCAGAATCAATCTGTTTTTCGCACAGCGAGCGAGTCTATCTGTTCGACGTGTGCACCCGACCGAGCACGTGAGTTCATGCAGCATGAAGACGAAGATTGCGGTTTGGGGCAAGCGATGGTCTCATGCGCATACGTGCAGATCGCGCGGCGTCTACCCGTACCGGCCAATGCCGGCGTTTCATCTCCAGAAACCTGAAAAAATTTCAGAGGAACAAACCATGCTTTAATGAGCTTCCCCAGAATTAAAGTCCCATCGGTCTATTTACACGTGTCCATATGTGTGTTGGGACTTCTAACGTCCATCTATGGCTGATTCGTGTTTAACGATACTGGTTATCGAATAGAACCTATTTGATGTACAGCCTTCGGTGTGCAATGTAGAAATTGTGATGCGCCAAATGGCGATAATACATTCACCATAAAGTGAAGTCTTACATTTCTTCGACACTGAAAAGTACCCAAGCCGAGCCAAAATTTTAGCCGTTATACAAATTCCTTAGCGCCTTCAAGCAGACGCTATGTTTCATTTGTCTTCAAATGAACTTAGGCATAGGCCATAATGTGAAAGATAGCTTGTTCAACGGACACACACATATTGTAAACCTAGACACAATAAAAATCTAGCCCTGTATGTCTAGAAAATTTATATCGCTATTGTAGTTATGTTTATTCGAGTTGTTGACGCCGCTTTGCCAGCCGTCGTTCATGGCTAGTCATTTCTATGTGGGCCGGACTGAGCTCTTGCTTTATTGGTTTCTACCGTTTATCTTTAGTCGCAAATAACATTGTATCGTCTTTATTTACATTTAATTTGCGCGGCACCTCTTTTCCTTGTAGACCAAATACGCGCCATTGTCATTGTTTATATGTGTGCGCGTATATATTCGTGCGATGTGTTGTCCGAATCCTTAACCTTTTCTCTAGAGCTTCCGCTAGTGGCAGCGTCTATTGGAGGTAACCCAAAATGCGTCATCGATATCATCATTTGCGTTGTTGTCATAGCTTTTGCGCGTACTGCTACACGGGCACTAACACCATCATCAACGACTATATGTACCGGTTGGTCTTTCGCCGGCGTGCGAATGACCTGTGGCTGTGATCGACCAGTCAGACGGCAGGCGTCAAGGAAATAACTATTATGCCTCGTTCTGACGTGTTTTTGCTGGTGTGCAGCTAATAGCTCGGTCTATTACAATTAAAAGAGCTGAGTTTCCCACAAGTTGTACCATTCACCGGTAAGGGGAGGAGCATCAGTGGAGAGTTGTAAGAGGATGGAGAAACTGAGTCAAAGGAGCTAATGTTTGAGGAAGAGGCGGTTCTGTACAGGTCGGCAATGCTAGGCTATGTTAGCAGCAGAACGAGCTACTAACGGGGGTTTGTCGATGTGGCGTTCCACGTGACACCAGCAGATGCTCCTCACAGCTGCCCCACGTACTTTATAGACAAGTAGAACGTAGAAGCAAAAGCATCAGCATCGCTACTGCCACGAGCGCCAGTCTGTTTGTCTGTCTGCCATCAGCCAGCTGATAACTTAGACTTCACGGCCCTTTAGCTGGTACCCCTCCACCGATAACTAGGACGAAGAGCAGCAAGGCCCGGGCCACTAGTGCCTACCAATCGTATGAGATGCGTCGACCAGCGGCAACAACAGCCGTCAATTTTCAGCGGCCTGTTCGGTCAGGTGGCACCAGCACCAAGTCGCACCAGCAACAATTTGACGAATCCTGTGATCAAAAGGTGCGCCATAGGGGTGCCGCTAAAATCTACCAGGCTGGTTGACGCCGGCTGTGTAGATACCCTCGGGACGAAGTTACGCACTCACAACGTAACAAGGTAGATAAACAAACTCTGTTTGTGGCAAAAAGGTCGACGCTGAAGCCCACTTCGCGTTAGCGTAGGACGGCAGCGGCCGTTGTCAAGCAGTGAGGCGCCTTAACATCAAAAACGACACTACGCTCTACAACGTCGGAGCAGAAATGTTTAGACGATAACAGATCGGTCCCCAGTGCGCCGCTAACGACTTTAGAAGTTTATTACTGCTACCCCCCCCCCCCCACACCTCATTATCATCTAGACCGCCACTATGGTCATGTTCGCATGATGTTTTTCGCATAGCGTATAACAATACCAGTCATAACTAATCAATCCAAGGTAGTTTAGTTGACTGTCTGATATGGCTAATTAACGGCGTTCATGAAGGGTTTGGTTTCACTGACCCACTAATTTCGCTTGTTCCTGGACGACAGCAACGAAGACCCGTTGCTTTAGATCTGCCATTAGTATTGATTGGCTAATGGGCTCATCACATCAGAGCTGCCTGATCATCATTTGTGTTCGATCGAATTTTGCGATAGAGGATAGCTAATTGCTGCTCATTCCTTCACACGCGAAGAAAACGATCATCTATATAATAGTTGCTAGGGTGAGAAGATTACTATTGGCTGGGTGGGACGGGTGGTGGATGCAAATGCTGCGAGATAACCGTTAAACCGCAAGTTTTTCAGACATGCGAAATGAACGGATGGGCTCAAATCAAGCGAGTGAAAATGGGAACGTACGGGATTATCGGCTATAAATCTGCCCCGAAGTCGAGTATAACACTGCAGGTACATAATGGGCCTACATCGGCCGACCCGTTTCCCCTCTATCAGTAAGGTGTTACTTTTACTGCCATCGAATTTTTAAAAAAATATATTTTTGGGCCAGCTGAGCATTTTTTGAAAATCGAATTAACCAATCAATGATTCGTACCGTATCGTACCGCTCCATTTTCCAAAATATACCGAAAGCAAATTGTGTTGTATTACATGGCCGCCGCTGGGAATATGTGTTAGAATGAAAAAAAGCTGATGGTTTAGTAATGACGCGTTTGCCTAATATTCAGAGGAACACAGAAGCAGTCTAGGTTCGAATCTGAGTGTAGACATACAGATTTAAGCAATATGAATTATTCTCCTGGTCGATCCCTCTGCTCGCATTAAAGAAACTGTTCACGGTACAAGGGCAAAGACACAATCAATAACGATTACCAGAGTTAGTACTATGAAAACTAGTTGAAATGAAGCTTTTACGAGCCGTTGTCTTTTAGATATACACGCATCAGGATGGCATCAATTTTTAATTTAACAAAAACATTACAAGCACTCACTATCCTTAAAAAAAAAACTAGTCAATGTTGTGTATGTGTTCACGGAGCAGCTTCAGCTTCACTTTGTATCTGTACAATAGATATCTGTCGAGCGACTTTTGCCATCATACACGTGTAAGCTAACGTTGTACCGGCGTGTCCACTATGCTACATGTCAACAATAAACGGCCTGCGAGCGTTTACGAAATAGAACTAGCTGTGAGGGCCGTATTGGCGTATCTAGTGCGGTGCCAAGGCTACAAAAGTAAGCAATATTGTCGAGAAATACATAATGTTCTAAATGGTCACGACCATGAGTCACGATTAGTCACCGATAACTTGTTATGTCGGCATAATGAATAGTCACGTTAGTTACGTAGGATCAAGCTGGCTTTGAGAATGGTACGCGTGTTGTCTTCCAAGAAACCGCTATATCTCAGAAAACAAGCATCTGTTATCTAACATCGTGGAATGGCTCAGCCATCGAACGAAACTATAGTGGTTTATATAGCTCGACTTCAAAAGGCTATGTCGTCAAAAAATGGTACCTTAGCCCGTGGCAACGGCTGTTCGGGTGCTGCTGCTCTAAGTAAGCCTATTATATTCGAAAATGGAATAGACCAACGCGACTTTTGCCTCTGAAATTGACAGTAAGAAAATCAATATGTACTCGATGGCGATAGATTAAAGGTGCGTGTTCTTCTACAGCTGGAATATACGCTATTGTTGCAATACACAATACAGTAATAGGCCCGCTTAACCCACATCGACGAGATATAGTTTACACTTACAGATGATTTGCTAGTGATGTTATCGGTCGGACTGCTCTTCATTGTGAACGTCTATTGACGCGTCGTGTCCGTCTGCATCACCATGCCAATTTGCATAGCTACGATAGTATGTCCTCTTTGTCCGGGGCGTGCAATGGCGGCAGTCTAAAGTGTTTGGGTCGACTAAACCAGACCTGACCAGGGAGAAGCAAAAGGGAGCTTCTCTTATCGGACTCTACTTATCTGTATTAGCTCCAGCTACCGGAGTTGCTGGCCACTGAATTATTCAGGTGAAACGATCCGTCAGTTCGACGGTTACGTACCCTGCCGCAGAGGGTCGACTGATTTAAAATATTAGAATTATTATCGTGGCTCGTATCAAGCTCGCGCAACGCATGTCTACTGACGGCTACAATTTGAATCTAAATAAATATGAGTAGTGGCGACTCGTGTTTGACGCTATACGTAATCGACGTCGCGTACGCAAGTCTATCATGTATATGGGTTTGAATGCTGCCGACCCATCAGCGAGGGGTTTTGCTAAAAGAAACGAAAACATTACGTGACCAATTCAAGTTATGGATGAATCTCTGGCTAGAGAATGGTTTAAGTATTTCGTGTCATCGACGAGGGAGAAAAAGGTGCATTTCTTCGATACGAAGTAGGATCTTCATGACATTGTTCAGTGTGTGCAAATAATCGTTATGAACGCTACGTAGTTCTCAGCATTTGGTTAGTCCCTATTTGTTCCTCAGGTTTCGTAACGCGAACCTAAATATTGTACACTACACAAAAGGAAACATTGTACATAGCCGAGTTCACTACGCTATTTTATAGCGCTAATTACATTAAGGCTATTAAATCGCTGCGTCCGTCGTTCGCCGTTAAAGATTCCAGTCCTTTTTCCCTTTCGCAGCGAAAACAGGCCTAAAATGTCGATGGCAGTGAACGACGTTGTCAACAGAAAAGAATGTCCTTACGGTAATGCAATTGACACGTCTGCTTACGAACCTTAAGGACGCACGGTAGGGATAGGTTATAATAGATCGTCAGAGTGAGCACGGTCCCCGTCATGGTGGGGGGCCGATTAGCCATTCGGTGTAATGGTACTTAACGGCGGTTCCGGACGTACACCTACCCAAAGCGTTTAATGAACAGACCGACAAAGCCTTGCTGCCTAACAGAAGCAGAAGGATCATTTCCACACATTCATCATCTCTATTTAAAACGAAGCAGAAGTGTCGCCGATGCCGGACGCGCACAATCGATACTCACGGTATTTTTATGGTAAATAGTGTTATAATACGGACCATACTTGATATTGGTATGATAAAAACAACATATGCATAAGAGCAGTGTAGCTATATAAAAGGAAAAACCGGGCTGCGTTACACAAACACAAAGAGGATCTCGTCTATCGAATAAATGAGATGGGTAGTAGATAGTAACACGTTAGTAAAAAGCGTACAAAGAGCGCGTATATAATATTTGATACAATAAGGCTATGAGTGAAGAAAGACGCTTGTGTTTATCAATTGTTTTGTCATTCATTAAATTGTGATGATACCAATGCGAGGTGTGACGATGACAAATTATGATGGCTCGTTCCCTGCTCGTTCTAACGAGGAAGATATAGCAACAGCTGTCGCTAGAGATGCGCGCTTGTTTAAGACGCGAGTGGCTTCAACTCA
Source organism: Varroa jacobsoni (assembly GCF_002532875.2). Classification (NCBI taxonomy): domain Eukaryota; kingdom Metazoa; phylum Arthropoda; class Arachnida; order Mesostigmata; family Varroidae; genus Varroa; species Varroa jacobsoni. The sequence goes on along the minus strand of NW_019215260.1, from coordinate 4,659 downwards.
TAGTACCGTATCTACGATATTGACATTTGCCCTCACTGTCCTTAGATGATGACCATGTAGATGTCCTAGCCAAGTCAACGCGCATCTAATAAGTTTAGTTAAACACAAAAATGACGGAATGATTCGAGGTTGCTGAATAAAATCATCCGACGATAGCCGTGATAATTTGTCAATAGTGCCTTATTGTGATGCTATATTTCGAGAATTTTCGTTTGTAAAGCGTAAGCGTATTAAGGTGTATCTATAAATTCGCTAGTCATAGAAACTTGGCTTATGTAGACAGATTATCAAATGCACCGTTTGCACTTTTACGTAACGCGTCAGAGGGCATTCCGATTTGCCTCATGCAACAATCAAATGGAATCATTTACTGTTGACCTTTTCGGCCTCAACTCGAGATCAGTGGTCGTTATCTCGGGATTGGATTATATCGTTGTTGTTCTCGCTGCTGCTGTTGGGGTACACGCTATGACTAAATACTTAACTAAGGTTAGTCTCCTCTGGGCAACTGGGTTGACTCACGGCCAACTTAGAGGACCACCAGCAACAACATCACCACCATCATCATCGCCGCCAGCAGCAGCACCACCACCACCATCACCACCACAACCGTCAACATCGTATCTGTTATCGCAAAGATAATTACGATTATCAGTGTGGGATCGGTGTCCGTTTGACGTGGGATATGAGATGCGCGGAAAGCGACGAGCAAAGCGCTGATAGAGCGATAGAAGCCAAAAATGAAGAAACAATCGAAAGAAGAACCCAGGAATGACGCCATCACAGGTTTCTTAACCGGGAGCAACCAGGAAACAGGCATAATACATAACAGAGGCCCATCCACATATCTCTAGAGCTGTCAAGAAACGGCAGAATAGCCGGGCTTTGAATAGGTTAACAATGTTAGCTAAGTTCTGGCAGTGTTGAAGGAATCGTTGTGGCTACGCTCATATGCTGATGATGCTCTTATTAATACTGTTTCTTCGCAGGCCTCTAAGAAAAGGTAAAAGCAAGCTTTTCAATGAAATGACAGACAAGTTCGCATGTTATTGTTTTTCCTAATCGGACCCATCTCGTAAACACAAAAAAAACATTTGGTCAGCAATACTACATTATCAATTTCGGACAACGTTTGCATCATGGGAATATACGAGATCGATAACCCTGTAAGTGGTTAGATAATAGTCGAAATATTTGAAATGATATGTATTAGCTCATCGTTATTTGCACAACCCGAACATCGATATACACGTATTACGTATAAGTTGAGATATTTTTTATTGACGGACTAACAAAATTATTGGGGCCGACAACAAAAGTTACCTTCAGTTTTCTGCACGAAGCCTCTTCAGGAAGCAACAGAAACAACGTTATTACAGCAGTGACGATAAAGCGGTAAAGAACTAAAAGTAAACATATCAGTCGCCGTACCAAAACTGATCGGAATACCAGATTTTCGATCATGCGCCCGGGTGACAAGGGAGCCGGGGAAACTGCAGACGATACTCGAACCATTTGTTTGTGAGCTTCGCTGACAAACCCGATAGCATAGACACGACCTACGCTATCGTAACTACATAAGAACTACACGGTACTCGGAAGAGCAACAACAAATGCGTGATAATAGCAATGGCATAAATAATAAACAATAAATAGCACACCTCGGGTGTGGGTTCACTATTATCGCCTACCACAGAACCACACTGTCCCAAAACCAAAACGCTTCCTGTAAACCGTTTCGGCTTCCTGGCCCCGTTTTACTGTCCTATAATTACCTTTGTCCACCTTTTTTTTGTCAGCCTATCCTAGGTTGTGTCGACGACTGTTCGATCTGCATGTCCCTTCTTGGCAGCACAACCTACTTATTTTTGCAATTCGAGTTCAAGGGAAAATTTTCTAAGCTGCACGGGACAACGAAAACGATTTGAAGTGTGGAACTAAATCTTTTCGTTGCTATACAGTGTAATAATTGAGCATCAGTAAACAACAAATCAAAGAACAGTAGCAATAAATAAGGCAGAACGCAATCGACAGACAAAAGGGAAACAAAATAAAAAGCAACAAGAAAAAAGGAAACTCCACATTTTAATATGCTTATATTAAATACATGTTCACAAGGCCCAAGCAATGGCCGATAAGAGTGGCAATAGACCGGTAAAACGGCGCTTCGACGACGCAGAATCCACATTCGACTTCCGTATTGATACAAAGCTGTAATTGTTTCAATGTCTGCGTGTGCCGGCCAATTTCTGGTAAAGGATTCGCTGGATAGGAGTGAATCCGTCTCGTTCTCCGCGGTAGCAAACAGACGAACCATTTGAACTAAGCCAGTTGAAGAACAAGGTCCAGCTCTAGCTGTTTGTCTATCTTTTCCGTGTTTCTCCTTTTCATCAGAGTCTTCTATTGTCGAAAAAAGTTTACTCAGAGTCCCACGACCACGACAAGTGTCACGTTGCGCGCAGTTAGCTATTGTACAACAACGGTCTTTCACAGCGGTGGCAGCAGCAGCAGCAGCAACAATAGGGGAGCCAGCACTAGTGTATATATTTTCCCGTAGACAGCTTTGTTGACCACCCCCTGAAATTTCGTAGCTGCTTTCGTCTGACGTATAGAATATGATTACGTCCTGGATTACGGTTGTTTAGGCATCAGACGCAGCGATATCGTATTGCACACCATCACCGTATTATTGACGCAGCTTGTTTTAGACTTACTTTTACAATTGTCGTACGAAGCCAGTAAAATTGTTGTCGACTCGCGATGAGAAGCTATCAGTTGCGAACGAATCAAGATACAATGCACTTGTGCCTGTACGAGCACAACAGCATCTTACTCTTCTAGCTACCGGGCGGGAGGGGGTTCTACATAAAATATCTACAGGGGTTGTGGATAGATTTTGTCAAGATCATGCCAATCGATTCTGTATCACAATGGAGACCAGCGCTTAATGGGAAAGCCGTCGCCTTAAAACGTATTATAATTTGCACTGATCGTTGATTAGTTCGCCCTGTGAACAGGCACGTAATACGAATATATCGGTGAAAATAAACTAACCGAAATCTACACATCCTTAGAATTGAAGCAGTATCGAACCCTCTTTGGAAATATGCGTTCCAATCAAAAAGCGCCTGTCGAAAAATAACAGCACCATTTGGACCAGTAACAAGTCCAAGTTTGTCCGCAAACACATTAACATTACGGGTAGTGAAAAACAGGGTTCTATCCAAAAAAAGAAAGTAGGACCCGCGAGATAAGTGTATTTCTGCAGTGGCAAATATCGTACTAGGTCAGGTCGGCGAACCTGACGGCCTTAAGTTTCTCACTTGGCTCGTTCGCAATATGACAGTGTACCTGAATTCCGTCTCTTAGATAAACGCTTTTGTGGCCTGATGGACCGGACGCAGCTATTTTACTGCCAACATCCGTATATATTTTTTCAATTAGTCATGCTAGTTGGACCATCATCCCACCGTGTCGGTAACTGTTGTTATTCAGGACGGAAGTTTAACTAGTCTCTGTTGATGATAAATGATAATTTGCCTAATAAAGGATCGCTGAACAGGTAAATGGTGAGAAGACATTATCAAATGTTTGTTTTATAGCCGACTGGCTTCGGCTATGTCTTTGACATGTCTCTTCCTTCGTTCGTTTGTAACCATTTCAACAATTACAAAGTCTTGCCATATGTTTCAATAGCCAGCTATTATATTGTACAAACGGCATTGAAATAATGCTCTTCGTATCTTAGGTCCATGCTTTGTATTTCGGCAATGGCAACATTCACAGAAATAATCAAACGCTCTGGTAACAGCTGTGCATTTAACTGTCCTGCAACCCGTGAACCTCGGATGATTCGTGCACTTAGAGAACGATCTACGTCCTGATTTTATTGGCCTGATTAGACGAATCAAATCAGTATTAGATATCTAAAGACTATCTAAGCAAAGCGGAGGTCTGTATCTAATTTCGAAATGTGTTTGCTGTTTTAGTACAGCCGTCCTCAAACCGTTCGATATATAGATGACTCTATAGTATTTCTAAGGTTAGATCCAAAATGCACCAGAACAATTGCTTGTTACTGTATAAAGTTCAGCTCCGTCAGGCGGTACGAGCGCCAATCACTTGCCAAAGCCCAAAAATACTAATAGACTACATAAAGGAATAGCTAGTCAACAAATCTTAAGTATACCTGAAACGAACGTCAGTCATCCGTTACCCCTAACTCTTCTTCCGTAGATAAAGCACTTGCTGTTATTCAGCCTATACTAATTCTAACGCCTCCCTTTTACGTTCTGCGTCTACCGAAACAAACCGCTACTCGACCCCGACCTAGCATCTTTTAACAAGGCCGCATATTAATCGAAGCTATTATTGCCACCTTTTTTTTTTACCTGGCTACATACCGAACGCTCGATTCAGTTTCCTTACGCGTTATTTTGTTTGTCTTAGCATTAGGCCGTAGCCATTCAAGCGATCTATGATCACAAACGCCGCATACTGCCCCCTCTGCGTCCGCTTTCGTATAGCTGACCATTGGTGAAACATCAATGATCATAGTATTACCATATTTCTTCCATTAAAATGCGGCAAGCTGCCGTCGCTGCCGCCAGGTAGCCAGGAGGTCGTCGACAGCAGAAACGAAGCCGACGCAGCGGTAGG